>NW_015555819.1:2257366-2260358 GCF_001515605.1 Sinocyclocheilus anshuiensis
TATATATATATTCTACAAATGGCATTCATCTTAAAATGTTAATAAAAACATAACTGTATTGTGTTGGCGTTCCTACAAAACCATAAGTCTCTGAGCCTCAGGTGCTGCTTGTTTCCAGCAAGATCTTAATTTGGGCCTCTGCCTTGTGGCGAAACCTCAAATGTGCAAATATCTGAAAGAATTGCGGTGTTTAAGGTCTCTAATCTTGCTGAGTTGATTTATTGCTGCTCGTCCCCGGCCAAATCCCTTCCTCATTAATATCCGTTGAAGCAAAAGAAAAACAGTTACTCTAGGTTTGCATCTAAAATTATACATTTTAAACATATGTATTAGGGGATATTCTCATATTAAGGCATTCAACAAGCTTGCCCCCATTTCCAAATAATAACAAGCATCTCATATTTTAATACGCCTCCCTTGAAAGACAATTATCTTTTATCAGGATCTTTCTCTGTGTTCTCATGACTGCTTTTATCAGAGGAGATCATTATGGGCCAACTATTACCCACAGTATAGTTTTACAGGCAATAAATAACATTATACGGTTGTAGGCACTGTTTATTCATTAATTCATTTGTTTTATCTTTATTTTGGAATAACTTTAGGATAAAGAAGAGGCGGAAATGAGAGCATTAAACACCCAAACATAAGTTGAAAATTCTGTCATTATTCACTGTTGACTACTTTTGTGATGCTTTTTGGTCACCATTAACTTTCATTGCATGGAAAAGGCGTTAACATTCTGCTAAATTACTCCTTTTGTGTTTCACCGAAGAAAGTAACTTATAAATATTCATAGAAAAAAAAAAAGAATTTTAATTTAGGACCTTTTCTTTTAAAAAAAAACAAGATTTTTTTCAAGAGCTGCAGCGGAGGGGAAGATTTTTACTGAATAACAACTTAAATTGTATTTTTTTTTTCACACAAAGCTATACACAAAGCAATATATATATATATATATATATATATATATATATATATATATAGAGAGAGAGAGAGAGCGAAAGAGAGAGCTGTCAGTTTAATGCGTTAACTTAATTAATTAGTAATGAACAATAATGCGATTAAAATATTTTAACACAGTTAACGCACTGGCCCCGCCCCAAACCTGTACATCATCTTACATTTCATATATAGTTGACTGTTGACAAATATGATGCAGGTCAACAACTCCATAAATGCAGTTATGCCCTAAAATTCAAGATATTTGGGCAAAAAATGCTCCTGTATGAGGTTTTGTCTCATATTTATATCATATGATAAGCAATATCACACCAGCAGCAAGAGCAATATCACACGAGGGCTGTTTTTGTCACGAAGAACAAGTGCACATGTGATTTTATACAACAGTTCAGAATCACTCGAGTGCTGTTTTTATCTCGAATATAACGAGTGCAATGATTCAAAGGCCCATTCATAAAGAGAGTAATTTACTTAATTCCTGAATGAATCAGCCATTTGAACGATTCGAATGAAAGACTCATAAAGACATTTACCGCCACCTGCTGGCAGATTTAGTTTCTTATTTAGAGTATTGTTTCATTTAAAAAAAGGGAGAAAAAACCCACCCAAAAAACATCATTTTAACTACTGAATGACTTACTTTCTTTTGTGGGACAAAAGGACTGTTGAAGACTGTTGGTAACACAGCTGTTTTGGTTACCAATGACTTCCACTGCATGAACGACATGTTTCTCAAATTATATTCTTTTATGTTAGTTTATGTTAGGCCATTGTAGGCTAAACATTTAGGTGTATTACATTTTATGTTGAATCAAATAAAATATTTTTTTCTAAAGCTACTATTTGTAATGTCTACTTAATACTTTCTCATTTAACACAAAAAAAGCATTTAATAATCTTTTGGGGGAATTTTCACAACCAAATGTAATTTTCGATTAGATTAATTAATCGACACATCCTTTTCAAATTAATATCAAATTAATTTATGTTGTTATTCACTGAAAAGCTTCCCCTCTACCGCAGCTTTCAAAAATATTTGGCATATATTGAAAAATATTTTATCTTTCTTAAAGAAATAGTTAAACTTATCTCTTTATCAGAGTCTTTATAACTTACTCTCTTCTGTGAAACCAAAAAGAGAAGTTTAGCAGAATGTTAATGCTGCCCTTTTCCATACAATGAAATTGAATGAATTAAAAATTTTAATCGGCTAATATATATATATATACATATATATATGTTGAGACACTCAACTCTACCTCTCATTCCATCCTGATGATCCGACGATAGCTGCTCGCATCTCAGCTTGTCTAACATCCTTTCTTTCGGAAAATGCTTCACAACTCCTTGCTCAAGCTCTTGTTCTGTCCAGGCTGGACTATTGCAATGCTCTCTTGGCAGGTCTTCCAGCCACTTCTATCAAACCTTTACAATTAATCCAGAACGTGGCAGTAAGATACATTTTTAAGGAGCCAAAAAGAATGCACGTCACACCTCTGTTCATCAATTTGCACTGGCTACCAATAGCTGCTCGCATAAAATTCAAGGCATTAATGTTTGCCTACAAAACCACCACTGGCTCTGCACCCATTTACCTAAATTCATTACTTCAGAGTTATGTGTCCTCTAGAAGCTTGCTTTCTGCAAGTGAACGTCACTTTATTGTGCCATCCCAAAGAAGCACAAAATCACTTTCACGGACTTTTAAATTAAATGTTACCTCCTGGTGGAATGACATGCCCAACTCAGTCCGAGCAGTCCATCTTCAAGAATCGGCTAAAAACACATCTATTCCATCTTTATTTGACCCTCTAACTCTAGCACTCTCTATTCTAATTCTATTCTTAAAAAAAAAAAACACTTGCCCCTTTTAGACTTGCACTCTATTCGTTTTAGGGTTGAGTACCGAAACCCGGTACCAATATGGCACCGGTACCTATGTAACTGGTATGTACTAGAACGGAATCCGAACGCAGATTTTGGTGCCTCATTTCGGTGCCATGCCTGAGCGATCGATTGAAATATTTGT
>NW_015555819.1:2260477-2260828 GCF_001515605.1 Sinocyclocheilus anshuiensis
ACCGGCACCGCACGTGAAAAATAATTTCCCGACTGAGAAAATGCACGTGAACTCAAGTCGGAAAGCTCTAATAATACAAATCCAACACATCTTTGTAGTAACGAGAGTGTTCACGTTGTTTTCACAATCCGACTTAAAAGCACAACATGGAAATGAGAGCATCCGAGGAGTGCGTGAATGCAGTAATTACACTTGCTCTGATGGCAGCAGGTAGCCTTCCGTTAACTAAGCTAAACATGCTTAAATTAAAATGCCTAAAGCTAAACCTCCCTTGTATTCACATTTCTAAACCTGTTGTCCAACAAAAGAGAACATTATAACCGTTTTACTCCAAAATACCAGTCAAATGCT
>NW_015555819.1:2260858-2288812 GCF_001515605.1 Sinocyclocheilus anshuiensis
ATCTGTTTTCTTTTCATTTATTATACAATTAACAAAAGCAAAAAAGACCTCTAACACTAGCTTGCTCTATTCTTTTTCTAGTCTATCTGTTTTCTTTTTATTTATTATATTATTTTAAAAAACCTTGCTACGTGTACTACGTTAAGCTAACAGAGACTTGTTATAGCACTTGCATATCATTGCTCTTTTGTTGATTTTGATTGCATCTATTGTCTTCATTTGTAAGTCGCTTTGGATAAAAGCGTCTGCTAAATGACTAAATGTAAATGTAAATTATTGTCATAATACACTTTATTTGCATGGACAAGGGCAGTGCTAACATTCTGCTAAATTCCTCCTTTTGCATTTCACAGAAGAAAGCTAGTTTTTCTAAGAGTAAATATTCAGAATTTTAATTTTGGACTGAATTATATCTTTGAGAAAGAACAGGAGACTATTCTTGTGTGTAAAACTGACATTTCCAAAGCAAAAATGAAATCTTACCTTCATTAAGACGGATTCACTGAGCTTTTCTCGGTTTACAATCTTTATGGCGACTTTCTGACATGTGACACAGTGGACCCCGAGCTTTACAAGACCTAGAGGAAAAAAAAGAAGAAATTGGTCTAATCATTGGTCTGCAACAGGGCTGAGCAATGTTTTCGCTCACAATTTAATCAGGAAACCCCTCTCACAGGCCATTTCCTGTTACACACAAGCACGTGCCAGACGCTTCATTCATATCTCAAGACAAACAGCGTCAGGTGCAGCAGATAAGCAAAACGGCGAGAGGAATTGATGGCGAACAGCTACCTAAAGGCCTTTCTGCTTTATCACTCGTGACGTGGAGTTTCATGGTGCGCGAGGAAATCATTTCTCCCAAACATCCACAACACGCTTAACACTTCTATTAGTCAAAGTGCTAAATGTTTACAGGCTTTACGCTTCATGCTTCCCCCTCACTTCTCGATACTACACCACATTCAAGGACTTTCTAAAGAAAAATCTTCAGCGTAAGCACCTCGGGTCCTTCGGTGATTGTTGAGCAAGCGTTTTCAAACGAGACAAAAACCACTAAAGATGATTCAGCAAAGTTGTTTGCTGCTCCGCACATTGTAGAGTTTGAATTGTTGGGTAGATAGGGAGGGTTGGATGCCTGCACGAGATAAGATAATGAATGTTTCATATCCTAAGGTGCACGCGTATCGGAAAACTGACAGGAGCGTAAACGGAAAACGCTGTGATTTGCAAAGAGGATGCTGTGAATGTTTTTGGTTTGTATTAAAGTGTAAGAAACCCCCACCTCATCCCTACCAAACCCTCGTCCCTGATGACACTCAACGGACACTCCCGAACAACCTCTGCTCTCATGTGACTCAATGGCTCTTTATGAGCTGTGGAAAAAATGACTGGTTTTGAAGAGTCTTAAGATGGAGAGCAAAACTGTCTACTGCTGAAGAGGAGACAGAACAGCGAATACTATTTTTATGCCTTTAAAGGAACTGGGCTGTTCATTTATATATTATATTATATTATATTATATTATATCACATGACATTATATTATATTATATCACATTATATTATATTATATCACATTATATATTAAATTACATTATATCACATTAGATTATATTATATCACATTATGCTATATTATATTATATCACATTATATTACATTATATCACATTATATATTATATTATATTACATTATATCACATTAGATTTTATTATATCACAGTATGCTATATTATATTATATCATATTATATTATATTATATATCACATTATATTACATCACATTATATTATATTATATTATATCACATTATATTATTCTATAATGAACATGTTTTTATTTTCTTAATTAAAATTCATTTTGATATGAAAAACATGATATCGTGATATCCCAATTAAGAAAAAAAGCCATTTAAAAAACTAATAAAAAAAAAGAAAACCTTAAGCAGCTTGTCATTATCTTTGAGTACTATTTTTTAGATAAACATTTTAAGCAGTGAAGTAGTTTTGTTATAAATATTTGAAAAATATTTTGGCGCAAATTAGTCATGTGGTTCAACCAACACACAGAAACATGCACAAAAATAAAGTCAATAAGTCTCTTAAAATATCAGATCTGACCTTTTAGGACAAGGCAAGGATAGTTCAGGCTGTAAAATGTCATGTGGTGCGACTCCTTAATGATATTTATGAATGAATAATGTAAAATATAATGTTCACCATGACAATTATATAGACCAAATCTATAATCCCTATCAGCTTCAGCTTCTCCATGTGGAGAGAGAAAACAAACCCTGCTATAATTACATTAATTTATGATAAACGATTCACAGTCTGGGTAGAACCAGTCTCAGGTCTGGATCTGGACTGCAAACTGCTAATTGGTGACCTCTGATATAGGGTGCACCAAACGGGACATATTATACGGTAAAGCCCTGCACCCTTCAGGTATGAGAAAGCGAGGGAATATCATTCAAATGTCAGCCACAGCTAATTAAACAATAATGACACTTGGCGGCAAACCCAACAGAGAGTGTGTGTGTGTGTGTGAGAGAGAGAGTGTGTGTGTGTGTCAGTGGCTAGAAATAAAGAAAGAAAATCTCATAATGAGGAAAACACGAACAAAAACACCCCAAAAATAAAAAACCATCACTCAAAATGTCCTTTCTCATAATCAAAGCCCTCTGTTTATGAGACCCGAGGAAAAGAGTTTCATGCACTTTGAGCGCTGTGACCTATTCCAGCTAGCTATGATAATACACAAAGACATTAGCACAAAATATATATGTGGAGAGCATACCACAGTCAGACGTCATACCGCATGACATTATCACAAAGATACAGCGCATTAAGTCCAAGGGCAGAAGAAATGGCCTTATCACAAAGAAGAGAAAGGGAAAATGCTCGGCGAAACCCTTCGCGTGAACTTCATCTGCTCTGATAAGAATTCAAGAACTCTTGGTGGAGTCTCGGCGTATGACTGACGAGAGGGCGGCCACTCGCTCCGTATCGATTTCAGTCTTTGTGTGCCTTCCCGATCAATGAAATTAAAAGAGCTCCTGTCCACAGCAACATCATAATAATGGTCAAAAACACAATATTCACCTTGACCCAAGAGTTAATATATGCCTTAGCTTATATGTTGCAGTTGTCAATACTTGAGGAGATATACTTAACTTTTTTTTTTTTTTAAATATAACAATATTTTATCTTCATGGTTGAAGAGCTGCTGAATTATAGCGATACCATATTTTGTCATTTTAATCAATAACTTTGAATTTTTGAGTCACTGTTCTTCCAAAAAAAAAAAAGTACTGTTATGGTACTGATTGATTTCCATTTTTTTTTTTTATTATTAAAATACATAACATCAAGTGTAAGTTGCAAAAAATACTTGACTACTTTTCTGGACGACTAGTTATTTATTATAAATAAGCAATCCTGAAAGCCCTACTACTATATACAACAAGACTACTACTATATACACAACCAAAAAAAAAATTAAAGGAATACTTTACTCAGAAATGAAAATTGTACATCAGGCCTTCAAAGATGTAGTACTCAGACCATCCAAGATGTAGATGAGTTTGTTTCTTCATCAGATTTGGAGAAATGTATCATTACATGACTTGCTCACCAATGGATCCTCTGCAGTGAATGGGTGCCGTCAGAATGAGAGTCCAAACAGCTGATAAAAACATCACAATAATCCACAAGTAATCCACACCACTTCAGTCCATCAATTAACATCTTGTGAAGCCAAAAGCTGCGCATTTGTACAAAACAAATCCATCATTGAGACGTTTTTAACTTGCTGTTAAACTGTTGCTTCCAGGTAAATCACGAGTCCTATATCCATAATATTGCTTTCTCTAGTGAAAAAGTCGTCTGGTCTGAATCAGGAGAGAAATATGCACAAATTAAGCACCGTTTACAAGTCAAAACAGCTCTAAACAAATATGCTGGTGGATTTTGATGTGAGAGGCAACAGGGGATGGACTTTTTCACTGAAGTAAGCATTATTATGAATTATGGACTATGGATTATGGATTTTCGCCAGAAGTGAGCATTTAAAATGATAACACCTTGATAGTTTTGTCTCTTACAAACACGCAGCTTTTCATCATAGTTAATTGATGGACTGGAGTGGTGTGGATTACTTGTGGATGTTTTTATCAGCTGTTTGGACTCTCATTCTGACGGCACCCATTCACTGCAGAGGACCCATTGGTAAGCAAGTGATGTAATGATACATTTCTCCAAATATGTTCCTATGAAGAAACAAACTTATCTACATCTTGGACGGCCTGAGAGTGAGTACATTTTCAGCAAATGTTCAGTTTGGATGAACTATTCTTTTAAAGTAGCGAAACAGAAATAATAATGTTTAATATCATAAAATGTTTGAAAGGGAATAATGTTTAGTTAAAATTGATGATACTAGCTTGAATATCTTATCTAGTGTTGTGTTCCCTTGGTGTTATGATCATATAGCCAAATTGACCTGTTTTGCTCAGAAATAACTGACTCCAGATTATTTGTATTTCTCCTAAGGCACTGAAATAAGTTTTCTGAAGCTCTAATTGTGTTATCGTTCATTTTATATATTCACACAAACTTGCAGACAGATCGTCTTCATGTCTGCTGGCTCATGACTTGTGAGAATTAAGGGAATTATCAGTAACAATCATCTTGTGACTATTGTGATGCTAGCTCTTCTATCAGAGGGGCTTTATTAGATTTTAGCACATTTTAGTTGTGAACCTACTGTGCAAAATATCCAGGTTCTCCTTAGGCAGGCATCATGTTAAAGGGTTAGTTCACCCAAAAATGAAATCTCTGTCATTAATTACTCACCCTCATGTCGTTCCAAACCCGTGAGACCTTCGTTCATCTTCGGAACACAAATTAAGATATTTCTGATAGAATCTGAGAGCTCTCAGACCCTCCATAGACAGCAATGTAATTAACATGATCAAGTCCAGAAATGTAGCAAGGACGGTAAAATAATCCATGTGACATCAGGGATTCAACCGTAATTTTACGAAGCTACAAGAATACTTTTTGTGTGCAAAGAAAATAAAAATAACGACTTTATTCAACAATTTATCTCCTCCACATCACCCTATAGCGACATTTTGGAGATTATCCACTGAATGTAAACAGCGTATGCTGTTCTGTGTCAGCCGCGCCACACGGATACGTTTTCTACGTTGTTTACGCTTTGATTTGAATGAAAACATCCGTGTGGCGCAGCTGACTTCAGACTTTCAAAATCCTTCATCACTTGAATTAAGATTATAATAATTTAATTTTAAAAGACAGCCACCACAAAATCTGATTTTAGCACCTCGTTTTACTTTAAAAGGTTAAATTCAGATTTAAAATAATAAGAAACCGTTTAATAGCTATGATACTGTTTTTGAAATCAAATCTTTGCATAGCTATGACAGGAAACACTGGTATCTAACAAAGAAAAAGAAAAGTTAAAAAGAAAAAAAAAAACAGTTAATCTTAAAAAATAAAGCATATACATAAACCCACATAGGAAATGAAACAGTTATCGAATAAGCATGTGTCCTATTCTGTAACCCCCTTTGTAATCGTTAACGTTTTCTTAAGTAATTTAATTACAAATTTTTTCCGAGTAACTGTAACAGATTAGTTACATTTATTTTGCAATTGAATTACGTAATTCTGTTACATGTAACTAGTAACTCCCCAACACAGACAGATAGATAGATAGATAGAGAGAGAGAGAGAGAGAGAGAGAGAGAGAGAGAGAGAGAGAGAGAGAGAGCGAGAGAGCGAGAGAGAGAGAGATGCAAACATTGCAAACATTTGTTTCCTCTCCAAGAAACGTGGACAATGCTGTTTAAAAGGGTGGGCTCTACCTTAAAATTCCGAACAACAAATGGAAAAGTTTCCGGCACATATGTGGCTCCCATAACTGCCTCCTTATTCAAATGAGCCCCTCATGAATTATTCAGGAATCTATAATTATGCATTCCTTTGCTGACGTGGAGTTTGGGGCATTAAAAATAGATCTGAGCGGAACGGCAGCACAAGCCCCAGTGGAGTCCCGCCGCTGTGTTTTGACTGTCTCTCTCTTTCTCGCCATCGCTAGATCCGCAATGCTCAGGGCCTGTCGTCCAGGAGGATGTGTTTTTTCTGACAGGCCCTATGTCGCTGTCCCCGTCCCACTCTGGACACGTCACTGACAGGCTGCGGGAAATCTGGAGCCCTCACGACAGCACTGCTAAATTCGGTTGATGGGCCGGCCAGGGGTTTTGCCGAAAGCATTTTTTAGCGTAAGAGTAAGAGTTTGCTTCAAAAGCACAATGAGTCGCCGCTGCAACTTCCAGGGCTGGCGCTTTTCCCTGCAGTGTACGAATACATGCTTTTGTATATGTGGGCGTCTGTCATTTATGCCGAAAGACCTTTACTGCTCAGCCCTACAATACCTTCTTCCCGGTAGGGGTGATCAGATTTTTAGGAGGTGCATGCATACATTTGAATGTCAATTAGACTCCGCTGACAGTTTTGGCGACGTGTGCAGACAGTCAAGTGTTTTGGTTGTTGAAGCAAATGCAGTCACACGTGACGAACTGGGCCACCTACTGTCATCCGTACCAACATAAGGTGGGTAAATGTTCTGTGTAAGGTTTAATCTCTGTCTACTACAGGAAATAAATTCCATTGCTTTACTATATTCTAGATACTATATTCTATACATTTTTCACTCTGCGTTGTTACCAGTTCCCTACTTTACCTGAATTCACCCTATAATTTTCTGTGAAGTTCATTTATAATGTATGTCAAGCAGTGCTAATTTTGTTGACGAAAAATATTCGTCATAATTTTCGTCAACGACATTTTTTCACAGATGTTAACGGAGAGATGCACACAAATTGATCACAAATTGTCAGTTTTGACGAGTATTCATGTTACACACCCAGTTACGTCTTAAGTGAATGTAAACTGTTGGGAAAATATCGCCAGTATAATCCGTGCAGTCAGTTTTAAAGGAACAGCAGCCTAATTTAATTATTGTTGTCTGTGTCCTTATTGTTAATGAATCAACAAAAGAAAGAGAGGAAATCACTCACTGCTCTTGACTGAATCACTTTAGTAGTTCTAATAAGTATAAATATAAATATAAATACATAAATATATATGTCTGCTTGAAAGAATGAAGGATGTATGCAAGTTGTTATAAAGAATGCTTATTATAGGCCCTATAACCATTGGTATTTCACTGAAAAGAGGACCATGTTCTTGATTCTTCTGGTCAAGTGATCCAGCTTCTGAGAAGTGGTTTTATTTAATTTTGAGAAAAAGACATGTTATGTGCCACAGGAGTTAACTCTGTGTCTGTATTGCATGTTCAAACCTTAATATCATTCATATTACCTGGTTAATAGATGTTTTCTCTGGGAAAATATGAGTTTGGATATTTTAGATAAATGCTTAATAAATGCATTACACTGTAACTAAACCCATTAGATTTCAGTCAACTAAATCAGTCAACTAAGTCTTATGATATTTACTCGACTAAAACTAGACTAAGACTAAAACAATTCAGATGACTAAAATATGACTAAAACTAAATCAAAATTTGCTGTCAAAATTAACACTGAAGTCAAGGTTTCTTGGGTTTACATGACCAACTTTTAACACCCACTGACCTTTAGAATAAAACTTTTTTAAGGCCAAAATTTAAAGGCTGTTTTAAAGGCAAATGTGCCTTTAAAATGTCTATATGTAAATGAGCTTTGTTATGGCTGGCTAACCTCAGGATAGTAAATAAGCACTGATATTTAAGACAAAATTGTTATGTTTTAAAAGGCTACTGTACCTTTAAGATGTCTATATGTAAATGAGATCTGTTATGATTGGTTAATCTCAGCATACCCGTATACAAATAAACATTTATTAAACTTATGGCTTAAAATTAAATTAAAAGCTGTTTTTGAAGGCTACTGTACCTTTAAGATCTCTATACTATATGTAAATTTATTATGATTGGCTAACCTCAGCATAGTAAATAAGCCCTGATTAAACTAAAATTTAAAGGCTGTTTTTAAAGGCCACTGTACCTTCAGGACGTTTCTATGTAAATGAGCTCTATTATGATTGGCTAATTTCAGCATACCAGTATCTTAAATAAGCACTGATTAAACTTTTAAGTCTAAAATTAAAATTTCTGTTTTGAAAGGCTACTGTACCTTTAAGACATCTCTATGTAAAGGAGCTCTGTAATGATTGGCTAATCTCAGCAAATCACCATTGTAAATAAGCATTAATTAAACTTTTTAAAACAAAACTTAAATTAAAGGCTGTTTTTAAAAGTATTGAACTTTTTAAGTCTTAAAATTCAAGGCACTTTTTGAAGGCTACCGTCCCTTTAAGACCATTATACTGTATGTAAATTAGCTCTGTTATGATTGGTTAAACTCAACATTCCAGCATAATAAATAAGCATCGATATAAGCACTGAAATATGGGCGGTCACAAGTTAATGAGCACATAAAGTCAATTTAAGGTAAGTTAATTTGATGGCCATCTTGACCATTAACTAACTATTTTCTAATCAGGAAGTCCTTGAATGAAGAAAGATCTTCGAAATGTTCAAACCTGCTAGTCAAGCTTATATTTGGTATGTACAACAATGTAATATGCTAAAACATTAATTTGACAACAACAATCTATAATTTAAAAGCAAATAAATATATATATATATATTTTTTTTTTTTCAGACTGCTCCAGCTAATGCTCATGCTAATTCGCATGCTAATGTAAACAAACAGGCAATTTCTCCATCAAAATGGCTCTTTGGAAGAAGACAATGGAAGTGTGGCGTTACACGAGGGTTGTGAGGAATCAATAACAGGGTTCACAGTCTCACGAGGTGCTTGTAGCCATCAGGTTTCTTTCTCCACATGATCTGCTCGCATTATTTTGTTCCTCTCTACACGGCCTGTGAGGCTGGAAAGGGGCTTTCCCATAACGTTCCTCGCGTTCCTCCAGGTCCATAAGGTCGGTCCATAAGCTGGTTCATACTCACATATGAGCTTTAACCTCTCATTGTGTGTGAGTAAATACACAGCGTTTGTGCGTGCATGGATACGGCGTGTGTCGTGTGCCTCTGGGGGTGTGATCAGGGACTCCTGGTCCAGGCCAGCAGCAGATGTTTGCTGCTGAACAGATTAGCACCGACAGCCCCAGAGGCTCTTTTGGACCAGTCGACATGCTTGTGTAACGGTGGTGACTGCAGTGGTTTGCACATGCTGTGTCTCTTCCATTATTATCTTGTCATTAATCAGGGCTGTACAGTGCGACATACAGTATATGTCACATGTGCTACGAAAAAACTGGTCTGTGCGATGAATAAATTTACCACTTTAGCATGCGTGCGATATGGTTTTGCATGTTCATAACAAAGCCGCTTAATTGTGTGAAGTGATTTCATTGTGCTTGTTTGTGTGTGTGAGAGATTGATTATACTAGGGGTGTGCGATATGACAATTTTTGATCGTAGACGATTAAAATGTCTCCACGATCTGCTTTTTCTAGAAATAGTATAGTATCGTGCTACAGCTCATATTATCAGCTGCAGTTCTGGCACCTCTGTCTGTATAATATACTGTACAACACCACATACATTCACTTAAATTGTTAACTGAGCAGTAGAGTTACACTCTCAGGACACTGCACCTATGCGCAATCACAAAAATACATTATTTGCATGTGCTTTAAAGCCTTGCCGGTTAAACATTTCATTCGCGTGCTGTTCTGACATGTGCTTTTTCTCAGCGCATGATTTCTTTCTTGTGCGGAACACAAAAGAAGATATTTTGAAGAATGTGGGTAACCAAACATTAGCTGGTCCCCATAATTGACTTTGATAGTAGGAAAAAATACTATGGAAGTAACTGCGGACCAACTGTTTGCTTACCCACATTCTTAAAAAAAAACATTTATGTTCAGCAGAAAAAAGAAACTCAAAGATAAAATAATGACAAGGATTTTTATCTTTGCCCATGCACTTTGGCCTAAATGTCTGCCATTTTTTAAATTTTATATTTTGTTGAGGTGTAAGAGGTGTTACGTTTCTGCACTCTTCCATTTTTATCAAATTAAGAAAAAACTTTGTCTAAAAACAATTTTTGTGATGGTTTGTATTTTTTGTGCTCTGTATGGAACATCAATGTCTGTTTAAGTGATGAACTCCATTACTTGTGTTTGTTTTCAGACATGATAACCTACGTTTTATACTTGTGCTACGACTGTTTGGCCTGTGCTACAAAACTTTCAACCTCTGTAGCACCAGTGCTATGTGCAAAAAAAGTTAACGTACAGCCCTGCATTAATGCCATAATGTTACGCAACAACCACAGATTCCTCCATCAGGCCCAGCGAAGAATTCTATACATCATTTAATACAGTAACCATATTTGATGGATATTATTAATATTTGTGACACAGTAATATAAAAAAAAAACACAATATCAAGTGAATATTTGGCACTGACAAATAAGAGTGTCAATGTTGTTTTAGCATTTATATGCTATTATAGTTTTTATTAATATTTTGAATTAGCCTTTAATATAATTTCAGTTGTCATTTTATTTTAGTTTATTTTTTTAGTATATCAAAAACATTTCTAAATATATTTTTTAAGTTAAAGAGTAATTTTATACAAATGTTATAACTTAAACAAATAAAATCATTAAGTTTTAAGGAAGTCGCACCACATGACATTTTACAACCTAAACTAACTTTGCCTTGTCAAAAACATTTGTTCTAAAATAATTTATTCTGAAAGTTTCTGATATTTGGGGGTTAGTGAGATAAAGCGAGAAAAATTAGGCAGATCATGTGATCACAAAATGGCCACCACCATGAGTGGGACCACCCTTACATAGAATAAAACCGCTTTTATTAGGCCACTGATAACACTCATCATGCAAGTTGCATACTCTTTCATATATTTGGAATTGATCACATGTGGCGTCCTGAACATCACGTGGAATGTGTTCAGTGAATGCGGATGTGATTGCATTACTGCTGTATCACACACATACTCCTCCGCTGCTTCATGAATGCACTTTGTTGTGTTGTTGCTGACGGAGGAGACTGTGTGTTTCCCGTGGCTCAAACTTCCAGACTCAAAGCACATCTCCTGCTTTTGAAGCTGTCAGAGAGCAGATCCACTGCACACATCTGACTGGAGTAAAAACACTGCCGCTGGGGTTCGGAAGGACACTTCTAGAAGAAGACGATTTGGTTTTATTTCGCACCACACAGCTCCCTTGCGGTATGAGATAAACAAATGTATAAATATGGAAATATACATAGAACTCAATGGTTTAATATTCTAGCTATCTTCGCCGAATAGGAATGATAAGAGCGCAGCCCGTCAGATCGGCTCCCCCACTGCGAAAGTGGTAAAATCCAGACGGAAACTTTTATTTATCCACCCTTTCATTCCGCTCATCCATTTTCCACTCGTGGTAAGACCTCCCTCTCTGCTGGAGATAAAGCTATCAGAGGATCGAGCGATCTTTAAACTCTGCAGAGCGGCGAGGAAACCAGGTGGAGAGGAGGCAGGGAGGCCTGCTGTCCGTGTGTGTGTGTGTGTGCGTGCATGCGTGCGGGAGCCGCGCCGTTTTCTCGGCTGGATCGATGGACTGGGATACCATCTCCCACAGCTTGAGTCTCTCACAGCCTCATTTATCCTACACGAGTGTATGTGGCGCGCCACGGTGGCCAAACAGCCCTACACGCCCTAAAAGACTATTACACATATCTGCTGGCTTCAGGGGCAAATGGAAAATGTTTGTGGTATTTTTTTGGTTTCTTTTACGAGGCAGAAACATTCTGGTGCAGATTCCAACAGATATTGGATTTGTTTACACTTTTTTTTTTTTTTTTATTACAGACTTTTTGTTTTTACTCTGAAATAAGGTTTAAAAAATTAGTGATTTTTATTAATATTTTGAGTTTCATTATTTCAATACATTTGAATTTTATTAATTTTTGAATATATATACAGGTGCATCTCAAAAAATTTGAATATCGTAAAAAAGTTAAAATTTTTTGTAACATTTCAAAAAGTGAAACTTTCATATATTCTACATTCATTACATGTAAAGTAAAACATTGAAAAAAAAAATAATTTTGATGATTAGAGCGTACAGCTCATGAAAGTCAAAAATCCAGTATCTCAAAATATTCGAATATTTACATTTGAGTTTCATTAAATGACCATCCCAACAGTATAAATCCCGGGTATCTCTTGTTCTTTGAAACCACAATAATGGGGAAGACTGCTGACTTTGCAATGGTCCAGAAGACAATCATTGACACCCTCCACAAAGAGTGTAAGTCACAGAAGGTCATTACTGAAAGAGTGGCTGTTCACAGAGTGCTGTATCAAAGCATATTAAATGCAAAGTTGACTGGAAGGAAGAAATTGGGTAGGAAAAGGTGCACCAGCAACAGGGATGACCGCAAGCATGAGAATAATGTCAAGCAAAGCCGATTCAAACACTTGGGAGAGCTTCACAAGGAGTGGACTGAAGCTGGAGTCAGTGCATCAAGAGTCACCACGCTCAGCCCTCTTCAGGAAAAGGGCTACCAAGCCACTTCTGAAACAGAAACACTGGACTGTTGCTCAGTGGTCCAAAGTCCTCTTTTCAGATAATAGTAAATTTTGCATTTCATTTGGAAATCAAGTTCTGGCGTCTGGAGGAAGACTGGAGAGGCACAGAATCCAAGCTACTTGAAGTCAAGTGTGAAGTTTCCAAAGTCAGTGATGATTTGGGGTGCTGTGACGTCTGCTGGAGTTGCTTCATTGTGTTTTATCAAGTCCAAAGTCAATGCAGCCGTCTACCAGGAGATTTTGGAGCACTTTATGCTTCCATCTGCTGACAAGCTTTATGGAGATGCTGATTTCCTTTTCCAGCAGGACTTTAGCACCTGCCCACAGTGCCAAAACCACTTCCAAGTGGTTCTCTGACCATGATATTACTGTGCTTGAGTGGCCAGCCAACATGCCTGACCTGAACCCCATATGGAATCTATGGGATATTTTCAAGAAAGATGAAGAACAGTCGATCCAACAATCCAGACGAGCTGAAGGCTCAGCAGTGCCACAGGCTGATCGCTTCATGCCACACCTCACTGATGCTGGAGTTTGTGCTAAAGGAGCCCCGACCAAGTATTGTGTGCTTAAATGAACATACTTTAAACAACTTGAACTTTTCTGTTTTGCAAATCCTTTTTTTGTTTGATCTTAGGAAATATTCTAATATTTTGAGACACTGGATTTTGGACTTTCATGAGCTGTAAGCGCTAATCATCAAAATTAAAACAAAAACACTTTTGAAATGTTTTACTTTACATGTAATGAATCTAGAATATATGAAAGTTTCACTTTTTGAAATAAGTTACAAAAAAATGAACTTTTTCACGATATTCAAATTTTTTGAATGCACATATATATATATATATATATGACTATATATATATATATATATATATATAGTCTTTCAAGTCTTTCAGTTCTGTATGCATGTGTACCAAACTGTGTACAAGTAAATTTTAAACTCCTAGTTTTATATATCGGTATTTTAATGAACCAATTTTGATTCTTACATTTTATACCTTGCAATTCTGAGTTTATATCTCACAATTGTCTTTTTTTCCACCACAGAATAAAAAATAAAACAGGTAATTGCTTTTTAATCACACTATTCTGACGTTTTTTCTCGCAATTGTGAGAAACAAACAACATATCTTGCAATACTGAGAAAAAAAATGCAGAATTGTAAGATAAAAAGTCGCACTTACTTTATTTTTTTTATCCCGTGGTGGAAAAAAGCTTCCATCATTATCCCTTAGGTATTTTTAAAATAGTTTAAAATTGTTTAATCTGAGTTCAGATATAATTATTGCATGACTTTAATAGCCATAATGAAAGCGACTATGGATAATTTACCTCAAATTTTTTTTAAAAGAACTTAAAGGGAACAAGAACATTCAAACTGTGAGAAAAGTGTGTTCCATGACAAAGATTGTATCAGATTGTGATTTTTTTTTTTTTTGGCATTGATTATGTGTGCACATAAGAACTTCGCCCACACACTCTTCTGACTTGCCATGATTTGTGATTGATTTTGTTGTGTCTTGTAGCTCTGTCACGTCTGGTGTGAACAGACTTTTTTGTCAATTGCTTGTTGCTGGAATCTTACTGTGTCACATCTGGTCAAAAATCACTGTAACACACTTATGCTTCTTTGCTTTTATAAACTGTGGCAACAGCAATATGATGCTTGTGTACTTAAAATGTTATTAAAGGGGTCATATGATGCTTTTTTAAAGATCATTATTTGGTGTAACAGAATATGTTGACATGCTTTAATGTTCAAAAAACACATTATTTTTCAAATACTGTACATTATTGTAGGTCCTCTATGCCCCGCCTCTCTCAGACGCTTCGTTTTCTACAAAGTCCCTCCTTCCGACAAGCTTTCCACATAGTGACGTAGATATGTGGGGGCGTGTTAGAATCACCCGTTTAGGGGGGCGTGGCAGAGTCTTAACTTTGATAAAGAATATCTCTTTGGTTTTGAGACTTTAGTCTTTGCACAATCTGCCTGTAACACTCCAAAGAGAAAGGAAAGCTTGAAATCGCATCATATGACCCCTTTAAGACTCCAGTTACAACAAGAATGCAAGTGTAAGTGCTTGGCGAAATGGATTAGTCCTAGAAATTCCATAAGGAACCATAAAACTATTCTGGGACTTGGGACTATGAAACCAAACTATTAAATTCAAAATTCACAATATTTCTGACAAGGATGACTGTTTTAACTAGACATTTATGGTTGCTGAGCAACGTAGCAACTTGGTGAATTAATATAAAGTGTGTGTTACACAATGGCTTTGTACGAGTCAGAACTATCCATTATATAATAGGCCTATACATTTCATAACAACTGCTCCTTTGAAAAGCTCCATTCTGAATACACATTTCTGAGACAATTCTTATGGTTTCTGAAAACCATTTGCGATGTTGAACCATCGAGAACTACAAAATCCTTATAAGAAAACTTCTCTTGTAAACGTCTGTGGATCTCACTGCTGAATGTTTCGATCACTTCATCCCTGCTTTCACACGTTCTCAGCTTTCTGTTCCTGTTAAACACCTCATTACTGACTCAACACTGACATTTCAGCTAATCGGACAGAGTTTCACGAAAGGTTATATGGATGCAGCTTATGACTTTTTCGGCCTTTTTTTTTCAGTTTGTCAAATGTTTGATTCTTTCATGCATCGATAATGAATGTTATTTTTGATACCTCATGCAAACACTGTTAAATTGATTTCCTGGCTTGATACTCGATGTCCAGTTGATCAGAATGTGTATAAAACACCAGCTTTGGCACGACGGGCCCAGTGCTATCAAATGCTGACAAGTTAATGCAAGCAATTACATTTAGCTACTTGGGCTGCCAATCATTTTTTAGAGCAAAATCCATTTGATGCTTACAAGCGCAAGCCAAATTGAAAAATAAATAAAAAATAAAAAAGTGGAAAATAAAAGAGAAATATTGGGATATTTTCTCTATGTCTAGAAGCTAAAATATTGGCTTCTTATCAAGTTGGTAGGTTGATTTTTATTAAAAATAATAGATTACAACTTTTTTTCTTTTTGTTATATGACTGACTGTCAAGTAACTTAATAATATAAATGTACATTTTAAAATATTTGATACTATATCCACTTATTTTAGCTGCTTTTCTAATTTTATATTATTTATAGTACGCGTATAGTATACTATGTATAGTAATGTATGTACAGTATATTATGTATAGTATACCGTATGTGTATGTATCGTATATATAATTTTTTCTCCTTTCAAATTCAAGCTTCAAAAATAATTTTATTTACCAATAAATACTTACTGAAGATATTTATTTATTTATTCTCAAAAATCATGACTGTCTCACCAATTTGGTGTCATTTCCACCAGAACAAACAATTTTGCCACTATTTAAAAAAAATAACAGTTTGAGTTAAAAGCTTGAGCAGAATTGAGAAATCTGATGTTTGAACAAAGAAAAAAAAATGTCACAATCAAGCTGTAATTTTGTTAAATTATACAAAATGATGAAAATAATTGTGTGTATTTAGCATATATGCTAGCTCTGAAATCAGCCAAGACAAAGGAACCAGACTTTTTGTTCAAAAAAATGTATTTTCCACTACAAAATGAAACAATGGCACTGAGATGTAAATGCTCAACACATTTCAGAGGGGAAAAAATACATATTTCTCCTCTCATGCATGTATATACACTGTTTTACAGCATTAGCAGACAAATTACATGAACTAGTGAGAGTGTGAAGTGTGTTTTACACGATTCTCTGACAGACCTCAAGACCAAAAGAGCCCATAGCTGAATAAAAAGCACCCATCTTGTAGTTTCTGCTGCACCCCAGGTGAATTCTAAATAAGTTCCTTCAGAAGTCTTAGGAAAACAACCACGTTTCATGTCAGCTTTAATTCAAATTTTCCCAAACCTGGACTATTTTTGGTGCTTGTCAATGCGCTCTTGCCCTCGAGCCCTTCTGCTCCGTGGACATTCATACATATTCACCACACATAAACAAGGTAATTACAAGCTCAACTTCCATTACAATTCACGAGGTCAACTTAAATCTGAATAACGAGTCGATGCGTACCGATTATTGTTGCCAAGTGCCTGAGGGGTTAGAATGGCTAAGCAAGGAAAGCTCAATCTCAGAGCGCAATAGATCCCCGATATCAGCGTGCACATATGGTGTGGTGAAATTAATCAAGCACTCCGAACTTCCCAATCTATTCTTCAACTTCATTTGTTTCTTTAATGGTGTTTTTGTTCCATTGTTCTGTGTGAGTTATTTACCACCATCACAAGGGCTTATGGGATACCGCGGTGAGGTGCTTTCCTTAATGAGCTCTCAACAGCAACTTTCATGTGAGAATTAGATGACTTTCTTGGAATGAAGAGACGCTACATCAAGAGGGGTACAGGAAGTCAAACTCGCCTCTTTAATTGAAAACTCATTTCTAAGACTGCAAGAACCACAAGGGGAAGGATATTGGTTTTGCACAAAGTCACAATCTGTCTTTCCTAACTCATTGTAAATGAATTAACAGGAGATTTTAATTAAAAGGTGATATAGAAGCCAATGAATTAAAAAACACAGGCAAACTCATAAAAGAATAACTTTTCTCGGATAAATCTCAGCAAGGCGAAGTATTCAAGTTTCCCCAAAATGTTGCTGATTTAAGGATTCGAAAGCTCATGGTGCCTTGATTATTTTTGAACTTTTCGCTTTTATGCAGTGAAGGTCATTAACATACATTGGCAGAAATTGTGTCTTTGAGACACATAAGGCTATGAGTGGACTGGGGAATGGCGTGAGGGTGTGTGCATGCATTTGCATGCGTGTGGGTTTAATTGGGTCGAGTCTGGACGCTATGTGATAACCTCCTGCCGAGCAGAAAGAGCACATGTCAAAAATCCCTTCAACCTCTGAGTGGTCGAACGTGTTCAAAACAGACAACGCCGTAGGAGGTATCGCCCCACCTCATCGCAATCTCTCATTCAAAGGTACGCCACACTTTCTGAAGCATTCGTGCTGAAGGTCATCCACTGACCGCTCCGTTGTCTGGAAATGTTGTTAACCAGCATAATTAATGCAGTGGCAGTTCTTCGTATAAAGATAAGGCCTAAACCAAATTATTCTGTCGATATTGTTTGTCTACCAAGGAATTGGTATTTAAAGTTTTCTTTGGTGAAAATTAAACCATCTCAACCCTCATTTGGAATTCAAACCAATAACCTTAAAGGGATAGTTTACCCAAAAATGAAAATTACCCCATGAGTTACTAACCCTCAAGCCTTCCTAGGGGTATAAGACTTTCTTCTTTCAGACAAATCAGAGTTATATTAAAAATGTCCTGGCGCTTCCAAGCTTTATAATGGCAGTGAATGGCGGTTGGTTTTTTTTTAAAGTGTGACCATCTATCATAAAATGTGCTTCATACGGCTCCAGGGGGTTAATAAAGGCCTTCTGAAGTGAATCGATGCGTTTGTGTAAGAAAAATATCCATATTTAAAACTTTACAAAATGTAATCTCTACCTTCCGCTAACTGTCAGGACGGTAAGAAGTGACGAACGCAGAAGTGCAGAGGAGAGAGCAAAACAAAACACATGAATCAGAAGTACAAAAAGAAGAATTCATAATGAAAAATGTCAGAGGACTTTGCTATAAGCCAAGAGGAGACTGGTCTTCCTTAACTGTAAACAAAACTTGGTTCTGGCGAGAATAGCATATTTACACCGGCGCTACGCTACACCTACGCCATCCGCTGGAACGCCACTCTCTTGCGAATGTGTGTACAACAGTTAGCGAAAGCTAGAGATTGCAGTTTATAAAGTTTTGAATATGGATTTTTTTTACACAAATGCATTGATAAACTTCAGAAGGCCTTTATTAACCCCTGGAGCCATTTGGAGCACTTTTATAATGGATGGATGCACTTTTTTGTACTTCAAAATCTCAATGCCCATTCACTGTCATTATAAATCTTGGAAGAGCCAGGACATTTTTAATATAACTCTGATCATATTCGTCTGAAAGAAGAAAGTCATATACACCTAGGATTTTTGGGTGAACTATCCCTTTAAACCATCTCAACCTACAATTGGAATTTTGGGAATCGAACCTATAACCTTAAGCATTGTTAGCGGGACGCTCTAGCTGAATCCTTTTCATATTCATAAACCCTACCATGATGATACATTGACAGTATTAGTTACAAAGGGTTCCTTTTAAGTCCCTTATTACTGATCGTGTTCGTATGATTTTGGTTTACTTTCTCTTGGCCACAAGTCACGCCACATGCAGACAGTGATCAGAGAGACAATATTCCCAAAGGAAGAGCATGGATGGATGGTTTGCCAGGACAGACAGCAGAATGTACCAGCAGACAGATGGCTAGATGGATGGATACTCTGTAAAATCAATATTTCATACAACAACAGAATCACTTTCAGTAAGCTAACTAGACATTTTTCAACATCCATTCCATTGCAGCATCAGCATTACTAACTACTCAGTCAGGCAAGAGGTGTAAATAAATGACCTGCAATTCAAAATCTGCTCAGATCAGCTACAAAATTAATACAACATGAGAGAGCATATAGCCTTACAAGTTAGAATGCATAACTGATCAATAAAAGATGCTGGTGTAGGTAAAAATGGCAGCCACAACTGTCAGACTGTCAGAATGGCTGTGAAAGATAAAATTGAATGCCATTTTCCTTCCCGGTTGTTTATCGTCATCAAATCATCAAAAATTCCCAGTCCTCAACACAGAGGGAGGGATGGAGGGACAGCTTGGGTGGAAGTGATTACTGTTGCAGTCATTGTTGGGGCCTTTGACAGTTCCCTCTGGAGGGGCGCTTCATTTTAGTACGGCCCTACTGTACCACCTCAATCTATGCAGGCACTGCAGCTGGCTTATTATCTCAGCATCTACTGCATGCTAATGAACCAACCTGAGAATTCCTATTGGCCTCCCTCTCTGTTTCTCTTCTTTCCAAAGGATGGAAAATGCAAAGAAAGAGAGTACATATAGTTTTTACATATAGCCATTTTCCACCTGTTACGTCTTATGTACATATGACCAATCTAGAATTTAGAGCGGTGGTTCCAAAACACTTCTGCACATTTTGCATGTGTCCTTAGTCTGACACACCCATTTCAGGTCATGGGCTGTGTCCAAAAATCACCCGCTATACCCTTAAATAGGGCACTATTTGAGGAGACAACCATTTGCACTGGTGTCCAAAACCATAGTGGACACTATCGAGTGCACTCATTTGATCAAATAATGCACTGCAATTACAAGCGTATAACCACTGTACACTCAACTGCTAGAGAACACCCATAATGCACTGTGAGGGTCGTGTCGAATGAATTTCTGCATCTCGCCAGAAGATGCCGTGTGTAGCCGAATCATCCATTCATCCATTTTCCAAACTGCTGGTCCAATGTGGGTACAGCATGATATCATACAGGTATAAATTTCTTAACTGACTATTAAATGGTTTTATTAAGGTTTATGCATGCTGGTTTCCCTGACAGAGATCAAAATAATTTTTTGTATTACTACTGGTGCTGCCAGTTTGCTACATTTCAAATGATTATTTAACAGCAAGCACAAACTATCTGAAAGCAGCAGTCCTTCCAGTGCACTCAGTGTCCAAATTCGCTCACTTGTTTTCATTCAGTCCTTCAAACTGGAATATATCAGTGGACTAATGTAGGGAATAGTGATTGAGGGTATAGGGGGGACTTCGAACGCAGCCATGGAGTCTCTACTAATGAGTTGATGAGATGAATCAGGTGTGTTTGATTAAGGAGACATGCAAATTGAGCAGTGTTGTGATGGAACCTCTGTTTTAGAGTAAAGAGTATAATCCACCAACCATGAATGTGTTTGACAAAAGCATGCTAGGCCCGCTTTGTGATACTCCACCTGTCCTACAGACCACTGCCTGGAGTTGTCATCTTTATTCCCTGTTGGAATATTTCTGGTGGACAAGGGCATGTCAGACCTATGTAGACCACTTGTGCACCTCTGTTTATCACCTGATTGTCTCAGCAAAAATCTTACAAAAGAACAACACAGGCACATGAGTTCCTTGAATCCCAGTGAGTGGTTTCTGCTTTTTATTCCCATCATTATTTTCTGGCCTTTCTGAATAGAATGGATTCTGCTACCAAGGGGTTGGGACCTATGTTCTTCTTAACTTCTCAAACTGAGGAAGCAGTTCTCTCTCCAGAGACAGCAGTTAAGGAAGGGGTGTCCAAGCCTACTCCTGGAGGGCCAATGTCCTGCAGAGTTCAGCTCCAACCTGCCCCAACACACTTGCCTAGAAGTTGGTCTTCTTGAAGATCTTGATTAATTGGTTCAAGTGTGTTTCATTTGGATTGGAGCTAAACTCTGAAGTACAGTGGCCCTCCAGAAGCAAGATTGGACACCCATGAATTAGAGGAACTCAACAACCATTTGAAGACTTCCTTTAGGAAAGACCTTACCTGCAACAAAAACCTAGAAGAGTCCTTGCCATCTACCAGCTTGTCAGCTAACTACATTAAGTCTGTCCTTAGTACTTATTGTCCTCCTTCGTGTCCACACTTCGGTGAAATTATGCTACGTACATAGACTGTTGGATAGTTGTCCACTAAAGTCTGCAACAGCGCCGTCTTCCTAAAGCGTGGATGGAGTGTGCATCAAGCCTACCTCCTTTGGTTAAGACCCATATGACAAGTGGAACCCCTATGTACTTCACAGACAAGATTCAAGTGAAGGCCACATAACCACAAGTCCACATAAAGTGTGGCATCTGGGACAGGGCCATAAGAGTTCAGAACGATGCAACTGGAAACCCTCGAAGAGTATGAGTACAAAGTAATTTGTATTCATATTAAGTTGTACCAAAATCATGATACAACACAAGACTATAAAGAAGATGCTGGAGGATGCTTAAGGCTTGGTTCTGGTGATGAGAAATCTTCATCTAACCTACAAGCAAGTGTAATCTGGTATAAGTATAATGCAGTATAAGTATAATGCAATAAGTGTAATGCAGGCTTTATCCAGGTAATAACCGTAGGATGTTACCAGAGTAACTGGAACCTTGAATGATGGTGCAGATCTTGTTAGCATGGCAGTTAATCTTGTGGTTGGTAGATCTGTTCATATGATCTTTCCAGCTGCCTTCACAATCTCCCAGGAGAACCGTGTATCCTTAGCATTTGTATTGCCAAACCATATTGTAATGCAGCCAAACAGGATTTCTACGGTCCTGTGATTATGGGTTAAGGGTTACAGGTGCTCATGTTCAGGGTTTATGCAAGGTCAAATTGCCTTCCAAGGAATCACAAGGAGGATCATTTCAATATGGTACCAGACGTTCCCCATCGCTGTTTGCAATCTGAAATCCGGGGATTTTAGAGATTATTCTGTTCATATGGGAAATAACCAATCCTTCAGGGTATTTCCTGACAACAATGGCAAGGGGGACTTCTACCTTGCTGTGAATGTCATTGTTCATCCACAGGTCACCCATAAAGATTAATTCTTCTCTGGAGAACACAGCCATCCGGGAAGAATTCAATGTAGTTTGTGACATTACACACATATTAACCAAGGTCATGAGTTTCGCCTTTGACTACGCTTTTTTCTTAGCTAGTCTGCAAGTCTGCTGGTGGGTGTTTATGGGTGAGAAAGAGCAAGTATGTGTGTGTGAGAGAGAGAGAGAGAGAGAGAGAGAGAGAGATATTCCACTCGTTTTCCCACCAGGGGTAGACAGACATCTGTTCTACACTACTTTAGGGGCCTTTTATACTGATGTTTGCCTGTCACATTGAACAGGGCCTAAGGAACAATTACATGGCGTGAATTGTAACACACACACACACACACACACACACACACACACACACACACACACACACAATTTCAGCTTGCTATTATATTATTGTCTAATGCTTTGAATAAACCTCAGAACACTGTGAGGTCCATCATGGACAAACTGAAAAAAAAAGTGGAACACATTTGAATTTCACCAGGTTGACTAACCCAACAAATCTAAATGTTCAAACAATGTCCAAAATGTAGGCAACAGTCCTTCAGGACAGAGATGGGAGAAACTTTGCGTATAAAAACATACTTCATAAATGACATCTCAGCTGGAGTTTGCCCACAGGCATGTCAGTGAATCAACAACCTGGAGGACGACTGCACGGTCTGTTGAGACCAAAACATAACTTCAAATGCAAACCATCTTATTGCTAAAGCTAATGTTAGCCACAAACCAAATAAGATTCATCTAAACGTGAACGTTTTTCTACACAGAAACATGGAGGTAGGGCATGCAAAGCTCAAAAAGAAAAATAAATATACCTATGATCAGAGAAATCCTGTATTTGTGTCTCATCACTCTATTCCTACAGTTTGTTGAGAGATAGTTCACCCAAAATTAACACACTATCATCATTTACTTTCCTTCATTTCATTCCAAACTTGTATGCATTTCTTTGTTCTGGGAAACACAAAATGTTTGTCAAAGAGGTCCAACGTTAATTTGGACCCCAATGACTTTAATTGTGTGGACAAAAACGGTTAAAATGTTCTTCAAAATATCTTCTTTTATAAAGAAAGAACCTCACAGAGGTTTGGAACAATATGAGGGAGAGTAAATAATGACAGATTTCTTGTGTCTACTGTCTTCAAAAGATGCCATTAAACTGTAAGAGCGTACAAAAACGATATTTAAAAAAATAGAATGTGGAACGACAGAGAACGGTAAGGAGAAAAGCATCCCAAAAAAGATCTGTGAAACCTAGAGGGGTCAAATAAAAAAGCACAACAACTTGAAAAGTATCAAATAATTATTAATACATAAATTATTATTAATAAGCTGCTATATTTAGCAGCCCATATATGCAGCCTGCAAATTTGTTTATGTGTTTGTTTGTTTGATTACAGGTGCCAAAATAACAGTAGTGGGTGGAACACAGTAGGGGGTTTGTGGTATCACTGTGCACACTTTCATTAATTAGAAAACACATTTCATTACCAAGTTATTGTTACTTCACACCCCAAAGGGGAAATTACTCGGTGCCGAATGCAAGAGAGGTTTAGCATGCCTCCTCATATTGCACAAGCAAATACATTACAATAAGTATTTCTGCAATAATCCTTGCAGCATTATCACAGCCCCAGCTGAATACAAGAGGTCTCGCTGGTGTTTTAGACAGTGGAAAAAACTTCAAAGGACAAAAAAAAAAAAATGCAATTTAGTGCATGGTTGATAACTTCGACAATCGCAAACACTGCTAGTTATGGATGAAAATTGTAATACATTTAACAATTCTGGTACAGACTTCACTTAACGGTTCCATGAACAGAATTTACAACAATATTTGGTCCAAACTATATACTTAAGAATTATGTCTGACACAACTGATACTACTCTTTGGTAGTATATTTTTTTAAAATTTTTTTTTGGTACTCTTTTTGATCTTTTTTGTACTAAATCTTATTACAACAAAATTAAATCTGCATATTTAAATACATACAGAACAACTAGTCAGAATTTTGCTTATTGAATTTAAGTCCCACAGGCTTTAAGTACACATAACACAATCACTGATTCAGACTGATTCAAACTAAAAGAACTTCTAAACCAGTGTTGGCGGTAGCACATTACAAGTAATGCGAGTTATGTAATCAGATTACTTTTTCATGTAACTAGTAAAGTAACCAGTGTTGTGGGTAGCACATTACAAGTAACGAGTTACGCAAACTGATTACTTTTTCAACATACTAGTAAAGTAACCAGTGTTGGGGGTAGCACATTACAAGTAACGTGAGTTACGCAATCAGATTACTTTTTCAAGTAACTAGTAAAGTAACCAGTGTTTGGGATAGCGCATTACAAGTAACGTGAGTTACTCAATCAGATTACTTTTTCAAGTAACTAGTAAAGTAACCAGTGTTGTGGGTAGCGCATTACAAGTAACGTGAGTTACGCAATCAGATTACTTTTTCAAGTAACTAGTAAAGTAACCAGTGTTGGGGTAGCGCATTACAAGTAACGTGAGTTATGCAATCAGATTACTTTTTCAAGTAACTAATCAAGTAATGCATTACCTTTTAATTTACAAGAAATCATCTGAGTTAGTTTTTCAAATAAGTAATGCCAGTTGAGAGAAATCAGAACAAGTGCAGAGGCATTGTATGCGCGGTGTAAACATGGTGATTACTGTAATTCTAAAATAAATGTGAGCATGCATTTACTCATCTCACTTGCACAAATACAGATTCAGTTTTTATTGCTTAAGAGAGAAAAATGAGACCAGCCCAGATAAGAAAAAGTAACGCAAAAGTAACAATGCATTATTCTTCATAAAAAGTAATGCAATTAAGTTACTTTTTAGGGAGTAACGCAATATTGTAATGCATTACTTTTAAAAGTAACTTTCTTCAACACTATTCAAGACTGATTCTTTTCACCAATTCACTAAAAAGAGTCATTGGTTTTTGAATCAGACTACCCTGGCTGCATTGTTTGGAAACCCAAATAATACAGTCAGAGTTGTGTACATTATCTGTCCAAACTGGTGGAAGAATGTATGTTCAAGAACCGTTAATGTTAACTTTTTATTTAAAAAATATAAATAAATAAAACATCTCTGAATAAGAGCCAGATCTTGGTTCCAAACCCTACAGAGGGTGTCAGTTTCAAACTTCATTTGATAAGTCAAATCTCCCTGAACAGTTGCTGGCACTGAGCAGATCAGAGTGTGTCTAGATGATTCACCGTCTTTATGGATTTCAAAGCTGCTGAGCTACACCAGCCCGGCTTAGAGGCTCAGATAGCGAGCAATCGTAAATCACACACAAGCAAATGATGACACGGCTTTAGTATATCATGTTAATGTCTGTGAATCTGTCTTACAAGCGCAGAACAAATCATGGACGTGATTACAACTTGCGTCTTGCTGGCGCAACACATTTCAGGTGCCTACAGGAATCGCTCAAAGTGATGACATGAGAGAGTGTGGATTAATGGCAGTTATGTTGTGCATTTGTAAGAGGTGCATGAATGATACCTAAACATAAAATTTAAGCCAAACTTAACCAACATCACACAAGAGCAAGAGGGCAGTTGTACTGAATGTCAGCACAGCTGAGATTTTATTTTAAATAGATAGTTCATCCAAAACTAGAAATCTGTCATCATTTATTCACCCTCATTTCGTTCCAAGCCCACAAGACTTTGGTTAATCTTCGAAACAAAAATTTTAATGAAACATCTATTGAAAGTCCATGCCATCAAAAAGTTTTCTTTTTGGGTGAACTATCCCTTTACGCATGAGTCCCGAAAACAGCAAAATTGTGAGTTTGATATTGCTTTAAAACAACTTATATATATTTAAAAAGTGAATAGTGATTAATTAAAATTTCAGGTTCAAAGATCAATTTTGTCAAGAAAAATAAACCAATAAATATATGTAAACATCTATTTTAAAACAAATGTGCCATGTTCTTAGAAATGTATTTTTAAGTTCATGCTGGTTTCATATGATTTTGAAAACATTTTGTACTATTTTTAAATAAATAATTATATTTAATGACTCAAACAATGTCATTTGGTGTAACCAAGAAAAACAGCAACATCATGTTTTCCTGTATACATTTTAATTATTCCCAAAAAGGTTTGTAAATATATTTTCAAATAAAAAATTGTTATTTCATTTTTTTTTAATATTATCAATTATTTACTAAATATAATTAAGTTAATCATCAACTTTGCCATACCATAAAAATGCCAAACTAACTTTATTACTTTATTAGTTCAACCACATGCCTTTCCAAACATTTTTCCAATATTTAAAAAAATGTTTTTAGATTTATTTAAAAATTATGACAAAAATAATAAAAATAAATTATGATTTACTTTAAAATTATGCCATACTACTTTTCTTTTGAAGGATTTAAATCGTTTGTTTTTTCTTCATTATTATATAAGGACAGTTGTATCACCCTGACATATTTACTGTTTGTCCCCCAAAAACATTCAAATGAATTTTAATTCAGATATTATCAACATGTAGATATGGGTAACATGTGAATATGCGTATTCAAGACAATGTTTGAATGTTTTTTTCATTGAGCCAGAGACACAATTTGGCCATTCAAATTAGCACATTAATTTTTGCATAATATTAGACGTGTGTAAATATGTTTATTCATGCTGACTGCTTGCATAGGATTAAAAAGTCATGAAATATGCCAAAGCAAAATGCCAAACACATGTCATATATTAGTTGCATGAGATGCATCAGAAAAGCAGCAGATGTCAGTCACGGGTCTGAAACATGGGGAATCTCTCCTCAATGGATGGATGGATAGAAGGATTGATGGATGGGGGCAGAGGTTTAGTAGGACAGCACAGCACTGCATGACAGAACCAAACATGAAGGAAGAGTGATGGAAGCTGTTGAAGGTGTAATTGAAGAGCCGCAGCTCCTGACTTCCTGGATCACCTCACTGAGATGTGAAGGAAACCGCTGCGAGGAAACACACCTGCCAACATCAACACTCTCACTGACAATTCATCCATACACACCTGCATCAAGCCTGATTCGCCAAAGGCTGCACTGAAAAATAAAGATTCTTGGCATTGATGGTCCCATGAAGAACCTTTAACATCCACAGAATTTACACTAAGTGCAAATAGCAATGGATTCTATTTACACTATGAAAATAGCAGGATTTTCTGCTATTTATGCTGCTTAATGCAAATAGTGGCAAGTATCTGTACCTCAGTGTTGTAGTACATTATAAAACAGTATGCAATAATAATGTATTGAGTGTAAATTATAATTTTAATTCAAATGATTAAATGGATGCCACCTTATTGGAATGTTTGATTAGGGTTGGAGCAAAACTGTGCAGAGCTGTGGCCCTCCAGAAATTGAGTTTGAGACCAATGAGTTAGAGCGATTGCGTGTGTGAATTAATTCTACCTGGCAGCGTCTCTCTACTAGTAGGCTACTGAAGCTGTGGGATTTAGTTATTAAGCAATATATGCTGGAACTTTTCAGTTTCTAAACTATTTTATTGAGAAATCACAGAACAGTGTTGACAATACATTTCCGCACTGAATGATTCTGTGCGCGCGATCTGCGCGAGCTACTGTTTGTAGTCTACAGGTGCATCTCAATAAATTAGAATGTCGTGGAAAAGACAACAAAAACCCACCAATTCACTATCTCAACAAATTAGAATATGGTGACATGCCAATCAGCT
>NW_015555819.1:2288883-2299803 GCF_001515605.1 Sinocyclocheilus anshuiensis
GATACTTTATCTTCAACTTTGCTTATTTCCTTAATTTTTATTGAAAATAAATGCCTTTCTGATGTAGGGGTTGAATGACTTCTGATTTTTTAAAATCCACTTTTATGTGATGAAAGTCGAGTCGAAGTCGACTAGTCGCTGATGTGCGCGCGATTATATATACAATTAGATTTTTCTGCATATAGTAATTCAAAAATACATTAAAATTGGTAGTATTTAGTATTTTTATGTACTATTAACATTTTTCATTAATATTTTGAATTGTTTATTTTTGTTCGTTTTAGTTTTTATTTTAATTTTATTGTTTTATTAGTGATTTTGTTATTTTTATTATAATTATTTTTTAAATACTATTTAAGTTTAATTTCTTTTTTATTTGTTTTAATATTAGTATGGTTTTAATTTTTTATTTATTTTCAGTTAGTCATTTTTGTTTTTGCTTCATCTTATTTCAGCTAATTGCCAAGGCAACATTTTTTGTTTTCGTTTAAATTTTTCATCTAATATTTTTATTTTATTTTATGTCAGCTTTAAAGGTGCCATAGAATGCATTGATACAATATTTTAAATTGTTCTCTGATATCTACATAGAAGGTATGTGGCTTAGGTAAGGGGAAAACATTTCCAGAAACCAGTTTACATGTCCATTTACAACCCTAGGATTTGTACCTAGAATTAAATGGTCTGTTTTTACCTTATTTGGAAGGGTCATGAATAATAATGTTGAGCTCTGCTCTGATTGGCTGTTTCACAGTGAGGCTCAATGCTGAGCTCTGCTCTGATTGGCTGTTTCACAGTGCGGCTCATTTCAGTAGCTCACACAGCAGGAAGGAAACACAGGGAAAATATATATTTCAATACTGTCTCTCGCAGTTATATCGTTGGGTAATTATACTGTATATAAAATGTGGGCATCAGGGAGCCGCTATTATTATGCGGGGCATTGAAACTGCTACCGAATGCATGATGCTTTTTACTTTCACTTTCGAGATTTGCGATCGCACGTGCTCTGTGTAAACTACAGCGGCAGTACTTACCACACATTTTACAAGATCAGATGCTTGTCAGTGGTGCTCAGGATCTGTAAATCATTCGCCATCATCCTCAGTCATCTCTCCTTACTCTGTTTATGTGGTAAGTGAAATCTTATGTACTGTAATGTAACAGGCTACTGCTAGCAAGCAGCTAACCATGTCCCTTTAGTGGCTCGCGTTATTTTATTAGAACGTGCGTTATTTGTTTTCCATGCCTTTCTGAATACAGACACCAACCCATCCCTGCACTTCACATCCCCTGCACAGCCTGGAACATAACATTTATTTCCATGATCTGCCATTTTCGCTATTATCCTCACTTGTTTCTTCACAATACCTGCAGAACTTCTGATGATTTGGCTGTGCAGGTCCGGCTGACCTAGAACATGGGCGGGTATATGCAAATGTTGGGGGGCGTAACTATTAGTGATCCTGACTGTAACGTCACAGTCGGTGTTATGTTCTGATTCGCCTATTTTTCAGTGGTCTTTTGCATGCACGAGATTTACATAAGAAGGAGGAAACAATGGTGTTTGAGGCTCACGGTATGTCATTTCCATGTACAGAACTGTTATTATTCAACTATGCCAAGGTAAATACAGTTTTCCATTCTATGGCACCTTTAAATGGATGAACAAAAATGTTTTAGTTCATTTTATTTAACAAAAATAACTCTGACTTAAATATATCCTTTTATATGATGAACATTTTGTATTTCAGAGTTAAAATTCATTTTATTCATTCACTGTTGTGAGGGTTAGGTTGATACAACTGTCCTGATATCACAATTTAAATTAATGCCTTTTTGAGGAGCTTGGCATAATCATGTAATATTTTGTCTTAGAAAAATGCAGTGAAGCAGTCATGTGGTGCAACCAATGCACGGGGGTGGGGGGATCACATCAAACAAACAAATAAATAAGCAAGCCTTTTTATGACTAGTCAAGATTAATTCAGGTTGTAAATGTCATGTGGTGCGACTCCATAGAAAAACACAGATATTGATGAATTAGTAAGCCATGATATTTATAAAAATACTTTATACTTAAAAAAATTATACTTTAAAACTTTTTGAAAATAATATTTTGTACACTCACATGTCCTTACTGTGTACAGAAAATGTGTGTTATTACTTTTTACTTGACAGTTGCACCATTTGACATTTTAGAGACTTTTAAAAAGATTTTCAAAACCATAAGAAACCAACATAAGCACATTTCTAAAAACCTGGCACGTGTGTTTTGAACAAGATTTTTAAATTATTTTCTTTTCATCTTGGACAGTTCTTAGTAGTCCAGTAGCTGCAAACACAGAATCAGTCGCAGTTACACAGAACAGTGCAGCACACAAACACAGAGCTTGGATTTAACCTGATGACGCAAGCAGCTTTATTATCCTTTACAGCAGGGTGTGTGTGTGTGTGTGTGTGTGTGTGTGAGGGGGTGGATGATGCGACAGAAATGCAAAAAAAGCGTAATGACAACCAAAACGTAATATGAAAGGCAGAATGTGAGTACCAGGAATGAGTGAGCAAATTACACAGAAGACTAATGGAGACTTTCCAACAGTCCCACGCTCCCTACACTCACTCACAGAGCAAAGCCACAGATTAGAGCTGATGCCGTAATCTGCCTGGGAATATCCAGTGATCGCTTCCATACTGGGTTTCCACACGGACCCTGATGCTTTCTCCAACAGCGCTCGTGTGTTATAGCAGCAGTTTGTACTCTCACTAGGGGGCGTCTGTTTCTGTCTCTGTGCAGCAGATCTGAGCTCCATCATACTGGACATTCATGGAGTCACACTTCATACCTAGTTGTTTGTTATACTTGCTAAAGAACAGAACTGTTGTGGGGACAACAGGCAATAATTTTAACCACTTTTGTTTGCAGAACATAATGGGAAATATATAAAATACCATATCAGCTCAAAAGAAAGAAAGAAATAAACAAAAAATTTATCTCAAATCTCTGATTTTAACTGATGATTTGTTATGGTCTATTTTCTTGTGCCATTTTATGATTTTTATTGTTTATGTCACTATCACATTATTTATTGATTTATTTATTCAATATTTATCATTTAGATATTATATTAGATATTATTTAGATCATACTCCTGTTCAAAATGTTGCGGTAAATGTTTTAGTTTTTTTAAGCCTCTTATGCTCATCAAATACAGTACAGTAAAACATACAGTAAAAACTGTAAAATTTGGCTTTTTTTTTTTTTTTTTTACAATTTCAAATAACTGTTTTCTATTTAAATTGTAAAATTTAAATTGTAAATTGTAAAATATTGTAAAATGTCAATTATTCCTGTGAGCAAAGCTGAATTTTCAGCATCATACTCGTCTCCAGTGTCACAGAAATCATTCTCATTTGCTGTTTTACTGCTCAAGGAACATTTCTGATTATTGATATTTTTGTGGAAGCCATGAATTTATTTTTATTTTTCAAGATATGCTTTGACAAAAAGAAAGTTCAAAAGAACAGCATTTACTTGAAACATAATTTTTTTCCTAACATTATAAATGTCTTTACTGTCCATTTTGGTCAATTTAATGCTCTGTGTTACATTGTGTTTGGGCAACAATATAGATTTTCCGTATTCTATTTATTTACCATGAAATAATAAATGAAAATCTCATCTACATCTTGAGGCTGTTCATATTATCACATTATGATCATATTTCCTAAATTACAAACTGGAATGCTTCTAATTTGTCAGCAAATTGATGAATCAACAGTGGAAGAATTACCTACACGCATTATTAAGTCTAATTTAAAAATTATTAAGAAAGTATTGTTTATTAACCACAATTAGCTGTCAATTGCCATTATCAGCCCAGAAAAGTATTATAAATGTATAAAAGAAAGAAAGAAAGAAAGAATTTGCCAGTGTCCAGACCTCAGACTCTCTAATCCACACAATGCAAACATCACAAGAACATACATGTTTCACATGTTCTGATAATCGGATGGAAACGGCTAAACATATTCAGCTTGTTAGCTACTATAAGAGGGTTTAAGCATGAGACTTGACTTAAACTCTTACATTCCCCACTGGATGAACAATAAAAAGATCAGAAAAGAATCACTGTGTGTCACTGTGAACTCTTCTAAGAAAATGAACTGCATAACAATTTATTCCACAGTAGGATTACACAGTAATTCACATGTTCATATGATGGCTAAACGTTATGGATAAACATATCTGGCTTATTTTACACAATGCTGAGGCTTGAACTCATCTTGACATGTGTAGTAACGCCTCACGTCTGTGTTAACGACCTGTCAGCACCTTCACTCATTCACACAACTGAAGAGAACGACAGGCGGGATTCTCTCAGTATCACACACACACACACACACACACACACACACACACACCAGACGAGTCTCTTACCTGTTTGTGATGAAGTAAAACAATCATTCAAATGGATTCAATCCAGGCAAGCAGAGAAAGAAAGAGAAAAAATATCATTATATCAAATTTCCCCTCAATTAGAGTCTCATTCATGACACTTTCACACACATCATATCATTCACACATTTATTGTCACCTAACTAAAGATTTTTTCTCCATTCAGTTTTCAGTGACTACTTGGCTGATTGTGTTTGTCTTTCAAGAGCGACACAGCCTTGACAATCTTGGCGTGGAAATAAAACCCTTTTCAAAAATAAAACGTAACTGACATTTTCAACAGCACTCATAATACAAACACTAATAATCAGCTCTTCAATACGTGAGGCGCTGTTTGAATTATATGCAAGAGTGTAAAAAATGTGTTTAGCTGCCGCTATATTGACTGTTTTATTAACCCCTGACATGCAGAAACACTTTTAATGAAGCTTTAAAACATTAGTTTGTACTTCATTCATCATCTGTCTTTTCTTCTCTCCCATATTATTTCTCTAGATTGTCCTTCTAAAACCAGGTAAAAGAGAGAAATAACTGACTTAAAACCAGTTTTAGCTGGTGAAAATACTAGTCCATAAAGTGTGAGGAAATTGTTTATTGAATGTTGTAAAGGATTTTATGGAAATAGGGAGGAGAATATGACAGAGAAGTGCCAGTGTGATGTAAATAAGAAGCAGCTTACTCTGATATCGTGTGCTCCTAAAGGGACCGAACTCTTTAAGTGCATCCCATTTGTGTCAATAGTAGGGATGTAATGATATTATCAATATCATGATATCGCCATAGCAAAACTGTCTCGATATTATCATGGTCATATGACGATATGAAACGGTAGGTCTTCTGGGCAAAAAGTGTAGTTTTTAAAATATATTTGTTTTGGGCCATTATGCTTTGGCACAGTACTATCTGTCAAACGAACTAAAACCAAAAGCACAATATGGCATATTGCCTTCATCAAGTCTGTTTGCGCTGCATGTTTCAAAGCAAAGCGCACACTTTCTTGAGACAATCAGCTTGTGATCCAGTGTTTTCCGCGCCTCAGAACAGCTCCATTCACAGTGAATCATCACAGTGAAGTGAACTTGTTTATTGTGTTATTTTGTGCATTGGTTTGTGTTTTGTTGTGTTGCATGTTTGTCATGTTGTTTTTTATGTTGTGTTATTCTGTGCGTTGTTTTGTTTGTTGTGTTATTTTGTGCATTGTTTTGTGTGTTTTGTTTGTTGTGTTGCATTTTTGTTGTGTTGTGTATGTTGTGTTATTTTGTGCGTTTTGTTTATTGTGTTGCATGTTTTGTGTTGTTTTGTTTGTTGCGTGTTTGTTGTGTTATGTTCAGTTATTTTGTGCATTGTTTTGTGTTTTGTTTATTGTGTTGCATGTTTGTTGTGTTATTCTGTGTTGTTATGTTTGTTGTGTTGAATGTTTTGTGTTTTGTTTGTCGCATGTTTGTGTTATGTTGAGTTACTTTGCGCGTTGTTTTGTTTATTGTGTTGCATGTTTTGTTTGTTGCGTGTTTGTTGTATTGAGTTATTTTGTACTTTGTTTTGTGTTTTGTTTAGTGTGTTGCATGTTTTATATGTTGTTTTGTTTGTTGCGTGTTTGTTGTATTGAGTTATTTTGTACTTCGTTTTGTGTTTTGTTTAGTGTGTTGCATGTTTTGTGTGTTGTTTTGTTGATTTATTTTGTACATTGTTTTGTGTTTTGTTTATTGTGTTGCATGTTTGTTGTGTTATTCTGTGTTGTGTTATTTTGTGTGTTGTTTTGTTTGTTGTGTTGCATGTTTTGTTTGTTGCGTGTTTATGTTGAGTTATTTTGTGCGTTGTTTTGTTTATTGTGTTGCATGTTTTGTGTTGTTTTGTTTGTTGCGTGTTTGTTGTGTTGAGTTATTGTGCATTGTTTTGTGTTTTGTTTATTGTGTTGCATGTTTGTTGTGTTATTCTGTGCTGTTTTTTTGTTGTGTTGCATGTTTTGTGTTGTTTTGTTTGTCGCATGTTTGTGTTATATTGAGTTACTTTGCGCGTTGTTTTGTTTATTGTGTTGCATGTTTTTTGTGTTATTCTGTGCTGTTTTTTTGTTGTGTTGCATGTTTTGTGTTGTTTTGTTTGTCGCATGTTTGTGTTATATTGAGTTACTTTGCGCGTTGTTTTGTTTATTGTGTTGCATGTTTGTTGTGTTATTCTGTGTTGTTATGTTTGTTGTGTTGAATGTTTTGTGTTTTGTTTGTCGCATGTTTGTGTTATGTTGAGTTACTTTGCGCGTTGTTTTGTTTATTGTGTTGCATGTTTTGTTTGTTGCGTGTTTGTTGTATTGAGTTATTTTGTACTTTGTTTTGTGTTTTGTTTAGTGTGTTGCATGTTTTATATGTTGTTTTGTTTGTTGCGTGTTTGTTGTATTGAGTTATTTTGTACTTCGTTTTGTGTTTTGTTTAGTGTGTTGCATGTTTTGTGTGTTGTTTTGTTGATTTATTTTGTACATTGTTTTGTGTTTTGTTTATTGTGTTGCATGTTTGTTGTGTTATTCTGTGTTGTGTTATTTTGTGTGTTGTTTTGTTTGTTGCGTGTTTGTTATGTTGAGTTATTTTGCGCGTTTGTTGTTGAGTTTGTGTTTGTTGTGTTGTAGAACTTTACTGTAACATACTTTTGAAGAACTTTACTGTAAGTTTCTACATTTAATGGACAATGGTTGCATGTTTGTTGTGTTATTCTGTGTTATTCTGTTTTGTTTGTCGCATGTTTGTGTTATGTTGAGTTACTTTGCGCGTTGTTTTGTTTATTGTGTTGCATGTTTTGTGTGTTGTTTTGTTTGTTGCATGTTTGTTGTGTTGAGTTATTTTGTTCTGTTTTGTGTTTTGTTTATTGTGTTGCATGTTTTGTGTGTTGTTTTGTTTGTTGTGTTGGTGTTGCATGTTTGTTGTGTTATTTTGTGTTGTGTTGCATGTTTTGTTTGTCGCGTGTTTGTTATGTTGTTATTTTGCGCGTCGTTTTGTTTATTGTGTTGCCTGTTTTATGTGTTGTTTTGTTTGTTGTGTTATGTTCAGTTATTTTGTGCGTTGTTTTGTGTTTTGTTTATTGTGTTGCATGTTTGTTGTGTTATTCTGTGTTGTGTTATTTTGTGTGTTGTGTTGCATGTTTTGTTTTGTTTGTCACGTGTTTGTGTTATGTTGAGTTATTTTGTGTGTTGTTTTGTTTTGTTTATTGTGTTGCATGTTTTGTGTGTTGTTTTGTTTGTCACGTGTTTGTGTTATGTTGAGTTATTTTGTGCGTTGTTTTGTATTTTGTTTGTGTTGCCTGTTTTGTGTGTGTTGCATTTGTTGCATATTGTTTTATTTTGTGCGTTGTTTTCTTTGTTGTGTTGCGTGTTTATGAAAACCAAGTCTGTCTGTCTTGTTGCTTTGGACCCTATTGACTTATATTGACAAAAAACAGCTGAAACATTCTTCAAAATATCTTCTTTTGTGTTCCACAGAAAAAAACTCAGTCATGAAGAGGCTGAGTAACAGATGAAGAACATTCATTAAACCAGTCATTTACTGTAATCCAATCAACCCATCAACCAGTCAGTTTTTTCAGTCATGTTTGGCCTGCTCATTATGTGTCACATCGATTACAGCTACAAACAGTCACCTGACACAAAGAATATTTTTGGACCAATGGATTACATAAAGATAATAACATTCATAATCACCATCATCATCATCATCATTATAGTCACAAAGCACATTACTGTCATAAAGGGCCCTATACACATTCCATATCTGTCCTCTACAGATGAAATGGAGGCTTGAGAAGCTCTGTGTGCGGCCTCACAGAGAGTGTGATTACTGTAAATGGGACACGCTGACATCAGGTTGAGAGAGGCAGAAGAGTAGCACTCAAACAGTTTGAGCTCCTCAGCGCCGTCCACTCCAGCAGAGAGGCTTTAAACCACAGCCGAAACACACTGAGATGCATCAAAGACGGACGTGACGCCTTTAATTGGAGCTCCGCGGTAATGTTTGGATGGAAAAACAGAGGCGACAAAATATGCCATTTCTATTGAAATTAGATTCAGCCATGCCTTCTTTTTTTTTGTCCCACTCCGTGCATTTAGAAAATTGGAAAATGAATGAAATTAAGGCATGAATGAAAAGACAAAAAATTATTAATTTCCTCCTTTTTTTTTCTTAATGTAAGTTAACAGTTCCCCTTTTATGCAAATGAAGGAACAATATATAATTATTCAAATATAATTGGGGTTTCTTGAATACATAATTGCGATCAAAACACCTGCAAATGTATTGTGAAAGAGCGAAATGTGTGCCAGCAAACCACTGACTTGTACTAATGCAGATCACACACACACACACACACACACACACAAATAACTCACGCTTTATCAAGCAAGAATTTTATCATTAGCTACAGACAAAGCCAGCATTGTGTGGCAAGGTCCCTTTTCCATTTCCTAAATGTGTTATGCGTAATGGTTAGTTTCGGACCATTCTTAATATAATCAACTGTTTATGCAAAGCCTTCGATGATGCGTCCTGCATTAAGTGGGTAACAAATTGTTCTATAAATGTTATGATGTCATCGTTCCTGTGCACGTATTCAAATTCTACAAACATACTGTACTGTAGAACTTTACTGTAACATTCTTTTGAAGAACTTTACTGTAAGTTTCTACATTTAATGGACAATTGGTTTAGTTTTTTTGAACGGGGATATAAACGATCATTTAAGAGCAAGGTTATTATAGTTAAAATAAAACAAACAAACAAACAATAAATAAATACATCAATAAATAAACAAAAAAGTAAATAAATAAGTTAGTTGCCAAGGCAACATTTCGTTTAGTTTAGTTTTGAAATGCTATAAAAAATAAATAAAAATACACTAAAATGAACACATACAAATGATTAAAATCTATATAAGCATATATAAAAAGTAGAAAGGACAAAAACACACAAGGAGAAGGGAGCAGGATCGGCAAAGGACCTCAAGGCGGGATTCGAACTCGGGTCACCGTGAGTGCAGTTGCGCAACATTAACATTTTTAAATATACATTTATATCATTAACTAACTGCATGAATTTTACTGTACATTTCTGCCATACTTTCAACTTTACATAGTCACCACTGATAAGCTACTACTAAATATAATGTAAAAACTTTAAAATAGAAACTTAAATTTTCTGTAAAGCTGCTTTGCAGTGATTTGTATTGTGAAAAGTGCTATACAAATAAACTTGAATTGAATTGAACTTCATGACTTAATTGACGACATAACTACGACATTGCATGCTCACAGTTTATTTTGCGCTTTAATGTGAAATTATATACAGCGCGCCACCGTATTTGTGCGTGCAACAGAAGAGCATGCGCTACGAGTACAGGACAGTGGATGACAGGACAGGAGAATTAGTTTTTTACTGACATACGGCCCGACAACATCTCATCTGACCACCGTTCACTGTTGTTCTACTAAAGCTCTTCGTCACCTGTAACTTTTCCACGCTCGTTACACTAGTGACGCTGAGGCGCGGCTGGGGAGCGCATCTGAAAAGTCTCCTGTTTAAAATATATATATATATACATGTGTTTCATTTTTGTTATATTTAAACATAAGCTTTTTGAGTCCTGAATCTTATGCTAGTTACTGTTAATCATTAGATACAGTCAAATTTTCCAATATAACTTGTTCTACCAGTTCTAGTTAGTAAATAATGCTTATAAAAAAGTGAATAAACAATGTAAACACTTGCAAAGGTTTTAGATAATGGTCCTGTTAAAACAAGACGATGGGGTTAAAATCAGGAAAGATACGAATCAAAAGGATTTGCCCTGAAAGCAATTTTCCCAATCCTTTCTACAATCCCTGCAAAGCTGCAGCAATTAATTACAGCTCTGCAACCAAGATCCTCACATCAAACCTTTCTTTTGTGGAACATAAAAGAAGGTATTTTTAAGTCTGTTGGTAACAAAGCTGTTTTGGTTACCAATGACTTTCATTATATGAACAAAAAATACTGATATGTTTCTCAAATTATCTTCTTTTGAGTTCCATAGTTTATGCTAGGCTGTTGTTTAAGTGTAATAAAATTTGTTGAATCAAAAAAAAATAATTTCTTTCTAAAGCTAAAATTAGTAATGTCTACTCACTACTTTCTATATGATGCAGGGCAACAACTTCATAAATGCAGTTATGCCCAAAAATTCAAGATATTGGTGCAAAAATGTCCCTGTTTTTGTCTCATATTTATATCATACGATAAGCGGTATCACACTCGCAGCGAGAGCAATAGCCTATCAGACGAGTGATTTTATACAACAGTTCAGTAAATATGAAGTTGATATTGTGTTATATTTTAAACAAAATATTACGTTTTTGCTACATTTTGCAAAGAATATATTACCTTTAAAGCCATAGCTGCGTGTCTCTGCGTTTCTGAATGAATCCGCGTTTTGAACGAATCGTGTGAACCAAT
>NW_015555819.1:2299839-2318772 GCF_001515605.1 Sinocyclocheilus anshuiensis
TACTCACTACTTTCTCATTTAACACAAAAATAGCTTAAAATAATCTTTTGTGGGTATTTTCACAGTCAAATTTATTTGGCGATTAATTAGATTAATTAATCGATACATCATGTAATTAATTAGATTGAAATTTTTAACCGAATGACAGCCCTAAATATAATATAATATTAATTATATTAATAATTAATATTAATATAATTATTAAATAATTATATTACACTTATTATTTTTATTTAAAGGGGTCATAACAAGAGAAATCAAATTTGCCTTGATCTTGTGGCATATAAGAGGTCTTTGTACCATTAAAACATCCTGCAAGTTTAATAGCTTAAAACGTCCTCCTCATTATAAACAAAGCATTTAATTAATCAAGCTCCAAAAATGGCTCGCTTGGATCTGAGGTGCAAGATGACCTCACCTGTAGGGCTTCTGAGATTCTGAGATTTTCCGAATGCATCGCGATTCTTTGTCGAGTCGATTCTGAGCTTAGTTTTGCACAGCAGATGGCGCTGCATGCTTTAGAAACAGTCGTACTCTGCTTGCTTCCAAATCCTTGCACACACTTGAACCTAAAATAATAATTTATAAAATTTTAAAAGGTTGAAGCGAATTACAAGTGTGTTCACAGTGGGCTGTGTTTACATTAATCTCGCGTCATAAAAGCATTTAAACCGAGGAGAAATTACATGACTCAGCCGAATGCACAAGCACTTTTCCACATGAGCATTTAAACCGAGGTGAAATTACATGACTCAGCCGAATGCACAAGCACTTTTCCACATGAGCATTTGAGTGTGCGGATAAAAACTAGATTAGAGCGCCATCTGCTGTTAAAATCTAAGCTCAGAATCGATTCCAGAGAGAATCACGATGCATTCGGAAGATCTCAGAATCGATCGATTCTGCATCGATGTATTGTCGCAGCCCTAGTCACCTGGGCGCAGTCGTTTGCATAAACACTCCCTCCAGAGCAAGACATAGACGAATAGTCTTCTTCTCATCATAAGCCCCGCCCACTGGCGTTCAGTCGCTTAACGGCTGACACTTTACGCTGAATGCAAGTGTAGCGTCACTTGAAATGCAAATAGAAATTACAATCACTGCCGCTATCGTGTCTACACTGGATACAGTATACAAATGTCAAAACACTCACGTGCAATACATTAATATAATATAATATAATATAGAAATGGATTTTTATTCATTTATTATGCAAGCACTCACAGGTTTATGGATAATTACGCATGCTCGGAAAATTACATTTACGCCACATTTTAGACCCTCTTCATAATAAAAATCCCTGGCATAATGAAAATGAAGAGACCAAAACTGGCAAATAACTCTCAACAATGTGTTAATGTAGTCAATTAGTACTTGGATGGAGACACAGTTTTCACTGTTTTGGCTCTGCAGTGCAAAATATTGGATCTTAAAAAATGCAGCTAAAAGCATAAAGTAGGAAAAACAGTGCTGTTGTTCCCAGAATGAGATACGACCTTCGTCAGATCCTGAATCTTCAAACTCTGGCTTTGACGGCTTGGACAAATTGGTCAAAATAAAATATTCCTGTGTTACTCTAATACACATAATTATTTAATTTGGCCATAAATTAGACGGTAGTCATGAGAAGCAGGCTATTACGCTCCATGAGTTTATGTATATTTTATGAAAATAATGGGATGAACGATTCAAATTGCCTGTCAAGCCTCTAAATTGCATACAAGGCTGACGGAGCTCATGACAGCCGCGAGTCTCGCAAAGATCAGACCAGACGAAATAATCATGGGGAAAATCCTGATGAGTAAGTTTGTGTGTGTGTTCAATCTCAACACACGATTCAGATATGATGATCCGCACAAAGTAATTGGTGTTGTCACACAGAGTTTATACTGCCTAATGAACGATAGCGTGAATTATGCTGCTTTGTGTGAGTTAGCCAATCAAAACAGAGCTCATTTACATGTAGAAGTCTTAAAGGGACAAATCAGTATGTTAAAGCTGAGCTCAATTATGAATAATTCATTGGTAAGTATTATTCCAATGGAAAAAGGTGCTTTTTTCAGATTCTTTATTTTTTCGGTTGATGTCACCAATCGCTCCTATTTTTAACCCCTCCCATTGACTCATAAGGCTTCACTAAGTAGCGTCCACTTTTCATCATCCAATCAATTGGATAAAATTAAGTACCATGATGCTTTTTTTGCCTATTAAATATCCTGTTTCACTGAAAAATGTCATATTATCTAAGTGAAATGAGTCGCGAACAGCATTTCGTGTTAACTTCGATTCAAAGCGTCAGAAAGAAGGCTGCGAGAAGCTGAATTATGATTGGTTTTGGTGGAAGAAACCTTGACTAGCATTACAAGCGGGAAAAATCTTAATTGAATTTAGTACATACAAAGAAAAGAGACAAATTCAGATAGAGACTGACACATTTGGCCATGGTTTCTGCACACGTTCCTTAGTTCATGAGTAACGGTGCGACGCAACGGGGAGGAAGTGACCTTTAGCGAGACTGCTGAATGATGCAGGTTAATGGGTTAACAGTGTGTACTGGGGAAAAAAATATTGGAAAAGAGAGGCACATTCATGAATCATTAACAGTTAAAAGTGGCAAAAGATGTCTTAAAATATGTATATAATATAAATAAATATTAATGGTAGTATCAATAAATATGAATGTGTTAATATAAGTATTATTTTGCTAATATAAATGGGTATTATGTACAAACAAACAAACAAATAAAATAAAGTAAGATTTATAAAATTAAAAAAAGACAATAATAACTTTTATTCAGCAATGACCCATCAAACTGATCAAGTTAAAGTGAAGACTTTTTTAATGTTAAATAAATAGTATTCTTTCGACAAAAATATTAAGCAGTTTTCTAACAGTTTTCAAAATTGATAATAATAAGAACCATTACATAATTAATAATTTAGCAGTAAATCAGCATATTAGAATGATTTCTGAAGGATCATGTGACACTTTTCTTTTTACAATGTATTTAAATACAAAAAGTAATAATACATTGCAATACGGTTTGTACTGTATTTATGATCAAATAAATGCAGCCTTGGTGAGCAGAAGAACCTCTTTAAAAAATTCCAAAACACATTTTTGTAACTAAAATGACTCCTGTTTATATATATGTGTGTGTGTGTGTGTGTGTGTGTGTGTGTATAGAATATTTTTATTAATACATTATATTAATATTTTTATTAATACATACTATTCTACAACTAAATTAATACACATAATAATACATATTTTAAATAAATATATATATAAATATATATATATATATAGTAATATTAAATTATGCAGTCATATAACACCAGATAATTTTTTTCCAGTTGTACCTTAAATGTACAGCTTAAATGTTACAGCTTGTCATGCTACATACTGGCATTTACGGCATTTCCAGGAGTCAGTGTGCATGACTGAGTACGCCAGCATACAAAGTCACATTTACTAAAGTTCATGCTGCTACAATGAACACTAGTTGAGAGCCAACATTCATGAGGTTAACAGCATTACATTTACAAGCAAAACTGTATATTCTGATTTGTTGCTATATATAATTTCACCTTAACCCTATCTAGATTTCAAACACAAACCTAAACTGTGGTTGGTCGCTTTACGTGTCAGTCAGACGTCCTCTTCCTGTCTAAGTGGGCAGTTCTTGGCCAGAAGAAGTGGTAAAGTAGACCTGACTTGAAGCCAATAACCCAAAAGCCTAACTAGAGTGTCAAAAGCCCTATTCGCACGGGATTAGTATTATCTGGGGACCTTGTGTGATTTTGAAATTACCCCCCCACATTTGAATTTCGTATGGTGCATTCGCACAGGATAAGCGAAGCCTGTGATTTTACTCGAATTGCGAATAGGGCTAAAGAGTCACTAACAGGGTACCGTAAGCCTCATCGCTATCAGACAGAAACATCCCTGTTAGCATTCAGAAGGAGTCCCTGGTGCGCCCGGTGATCAGGAAGGAAGGGACAAGATGCAATTTGTCTTCCAAATGAGTCCCATCTGATAAAAAAAGACCCAATAACACTGACAAATGAGAGAAAAACCTATCTGATGAAATCCATTCACCTACTCTCATTTAATTAAAGACGGTATCGGTGGTGACGGGTGGTTTCTGTGGGTTTTGTTTCAGAACGGGAAGTAAAATCAGATATGAAATATGACATTTTAGAGGTAAACAGTGAGATGGAAACGAGTCCAGTCAAACAGGGCTTCAGTCGATGAAGTCAAGGTACACATCCGTGAAAAATGACCCATAAACCTCTTTATCCACTGACCTAAAACTATCCCTCCCCTCCATATACTGTTATATACAGGCTGGAGTTGCTGATTCGTACATCAGACCAAACAACAGCTTCGAACAGCATCATGATATGTTGTGACTGATTCACAGATGACCTCAACACTTGCGTACTTCTCACAAGAGGTGAGAAGTCATTTCTGACACATGATGTTGACCGAAAAAACAGGGTGAAACACGGTCATGGTGTGGTAAACAAGTTACTGCGGTTCAAGTAACGTTAGAGGTCACTAACCAACTGTTAAAGTGCATTACACTGCAGTGGTTAAGAGCAGGATGGCAGTTTAAACCTTTTGAGTGTAAGACTTTCTGTCAAAGAAGACATAAACATTTAATATCATCATGGAATGTGACACTGCAGATGTGAAGATTAATTGTGCATAATACAGTGTCGCATAAATATTTGGAAACTGAAGTCACATGTAGTAAATGTACAAATACCACTGCATGAGAACAAAATATCTCAATCAAACCAAGTGCCATTTATTTTATATATAAAAAAAAACATTAAAATAATTATTATGTATATTTTGTTGTTTCAATTGTTATAATTGATATTTACACTAATACTTTATGACTAAAATGTCATATTGTTTTAATAGTACAATTATGTCTAATTAATTACTACTTTTGCTATTCAAAATAAAATTCTAATAAATTATTAATACAATAAAATATAATTTAAAATATTACATTATTAATCATTATCAAAATATATACTTTTGTTACTTACAATAATACTTTGACAATACTTTTAAAAATGTCATATTGTTTGAGTATCACCATTATACCTAATTATAAAACTACTTATTACTTCAAATAAAAAAGCATCAAGAAAATACAATATTAATATTAATACTAATACTATATAACTGATATAATAATAATAATAATAATAATATTTATTAATACGATTAATACATTAATAGTATTACAGTTTTTCTCAAATGCTAAAACACATTTCACAAACGTTTCCTCCATGTTCCCCAGTGTCTAAACACAACACCCTTTTCTAAAGCTACATAAACACAACCACACCTTCTCACTTCAAAACTCAAACTTTCACACCAAAAGAGCAGCTCGAAGCTTTCAAAAATGTAAACACTATACACATCATTACACACTACAGCAAAACAATTGAAAACACAATGCTCAATTTGTGAGAAGGTTCTTTGTTTCATAACTGCCAATGCATATTTTTAGAAACTTTACAGTAATGGATGTTCTTAGATCTCTGCAGAGGATTAGGCATTTAGATTTGTGAGTTTCATATGAAGAGTATAAATCTATAGTAAATTCTGCATGTACACTACTGTAACACAACTCAATGCAAAAACAGAATCTATTGCACACAACAGTACTCTTGAAAACATGATCAGGGTGTGAAGTTTTTTTATTTACTTTATTCACACCACACACACACACCACAATCACTGTGCGGCATCATGTCGCTGAGCTGCATCGGGCCACATCACCTCATCCACATCGCAGGCTATATTGTCTCTTGCCAGGCACCGCGGGAAAAACGCCCTGGAATGGCGAATCCATCCTTGGAAGGCCTCCACTGTGATGTCAACACAGGCCAGCTCCATTGCCCTTAGGAGGTTCTCTCTAGAAGTCTTGTTTTATTATTACTATTTTGTGTAACTAATTGCTACTTTTATTACTTAATACATTTTATTTTAAGTCATAAAAGTAGTAATTAATTAGCCATTAGAGTATCATATTCCATTATGAGATAAAGTATTTTATTAACATATTACATATTTATTAACATATTTTATTAACATATTAGCAGCATTTATTTTGATAATTAATAACAAATATAACAGTTTAAACCATAATTGTATAAATGAATATTGTAATTTATGTTGTTTTGTTAATGCATTTGATTTGATTTTTAATAAAATAACATTAATAACAAAATATTCATGAATAAAAGTATAATTTAAACTATTATATTCATGAATAATCAAAATATTAAAATTAGGGGTCGACCAATTATTGGCTCCGATATCACGCATTTTTATGGTTATTGGTATTGGTTATTTTCAAAACTAATTTGCCGAAAAAAAATAATTTAAAAGCATTTAAAGAAAGTTTTTGTCAGAGCCCTTGTTATTCTTAATTTTGATATTATATTTATCAGTCTACTTGATGTGTAATAATCGGTATCGGCATCGGCCCTGAAAAACACATATCTGTCGTCTCCCAATCAAAATATATACTGTAACTTATAATAACACTACGAACAAATGTCACTTTTTAGTATTACTATTGTGTCTAATTACTACTTAAAAATAAAATATGTATGATTATTATTTAAAACATCTATTATTGATAATTCCAAAAAAATGTGGTTAAAAGAAGATAAAAACTTGATTCAAAATGTTTCAGAGAATGCATTTTTATGTTCTGAAATCCACACATTTTTATGCATGAATTGCCCAAATACTTATCAAATTATACGAGAATGAACAAATTTAGCATGCAAATTCTTCCATGTGTCAAACGGTGTTTTATTTTCACCATTCATTCTTTCCCTCTGGTTTTCTTCCCATGAGCAGAATCCAAACAAAAAAACAGGTTAGTTTCTTTCAAAAAAAGAAAAATTGCTTACTGGCTGGTAAACAACTGTCACAAACCTCAAGAAACCTAAGAGCAACACAACTAATAAGAATGCAAATTTCCAAACAGCCTCACACACACACACACACACACACACACACACACACACACATACACACACACACACACAGCAGAAATGCCGCATCTCCTCACACATACAGTAGAGGACGTTTCCCTCTAAAGCATGACCTGCTCATCAGAGCTTCACACGGACCGCAAGAATTAATTGCAAGTGTGCAGAATATGTCACTATCATTTCCCCTCCGTTCTCACACACACACACATACACACACACACACAGCAGAAATGCCGCATCTCCTCACACATACAGTAGAGGACGTTTCCCTCTAAAGCATGACCTGCTCATCAGAGCTTCACACGGACCGCAAGAATTAATTGCAAGTGTGCAGAATATGTCACTATCATTTCCCCTCCGTTCTCGACTCGATCGCACACCGCGTGTACCGTAACACAAACCAGCGCCGCCGCTATCATACGAGTCAAAATGAATCAGTTCCAACCAGCAGAGAAGGAAATCTTGCAAATCCCAGCGCTCCCAAATCTGGGAATCTCATTCATTCACCACTTAACTGCAGCAGTTGAGAGCAGCTGTTATGAGCAGAGGGCTAAGAAATCAATGGCTTATAAAGCAGAAACCTTTTGAATTTAATTAACAGCCATTTTATTGATTATTTGTCAGTATTTGCGACGAAACAAAAGAAGAAGCATTCAGACAGGCATTTATTGTAAAGAAACCTGATGACAGGAAGGAAAGAGGAGCGAGAAGTAACTAAATTTGAGGGAAGGCAGCTCTAAACCCCCTCATCTCTTTTTAGGGAAGATTATAGCACAATACATCTGCCAACCACGCAAAAGAAACACACTACCGTGACCCAAATACAGCCGTGCTGTGCTCTGATTGGCTGGCGGAGTGCAGCTGAGGGGCGGAGCTTTCCCCTCTCACATCACCAACTTAATAATTTACCATTTTATGTAACCGATGAGGGATTCAGGGCTCAGCGTTTGCCGTAAGATCATTTCAACACCCCCTTCCCGAATCTCCTCGGAGCTGCGAGGATAAGGAGTCGCTTCCAAAGTTTCAGCGTGATGCATGAGATTTACGCAGAGGAACGTCTCCGTTTGCTAAACAAAGCGACGTGAAGCAGCACACGTCAAGTTGTTCACGGCAGAGCGGGTGGTGAATCTGCTTGAACTTGCTTTTCCTGTTGATTTCCGGAGCTTTCTGAGCTCTATAAAACACTCCCTCAGCAGCGCTACTAACACAAACACCGCTGAACCACAAAGTCAACAACAAAAACCCCCCAAGACAAGTTTAGTAAACTGCTGCATCAGTGCTTGGAATGAAGTTGCTGTCTGGTATAACTGTAGTACATAAGTAGGACATGTTCCGGGTCCTGGAATAATTTTTAGGGATAAGAATTTAGGGACAACAAATCAGAATCTGGACTTTGGAGTAAGCTTTCTTTCAGAAAATATTTAACGTGAAAATGTAACCGTTTTAGGTTTTGGAGAATTGGTGGCAAATTTAACCCCTTTATCAAGTTAAATTTAAACCCCTTTAAATTTAACCCACCCCTAAACTTAAACATCAATGAGGCGCAAGCATGATTGTACAAAAACACATGAATAAGACGAATTCACCACAAATTTTCCAACTGTTTCATAAAAAAAATATATGATTCTTAGAAGAAAAAACTCAGCACTAAGGTTTATTACTGTGGTGTAAGCAGATAGTATAAAAATTTCAGAAAGAGATCGTACAAATTTACCACAAATTCACCAATTGTTTAAATGTGAAAAACATACAAAAAATTGCAAATTGTATGCTAATTGTTTCATACAAACATTTTTTAAATTTTTTTAAAAAACTAAGCACTAAGGTCCATCCCTAAATCGAAGTGTCAGTGGGGCAAAAGCAGATCGTACAAAAACGTCCGAATGAATACAAAAACATCGGCAATTTTTAATAAAAAATACAATAAAAATTTGCCAATTGTACGCCAATTGTTTCATATGAAAATGTATGATTAAAAAAAAAAAAAAGCATTAAGGTCCATCCCTAAATCTAAACATCAGTGGGGTGCAAGCTGATTGTATTAAAACGTCTGAATGAGATTGTACGAATTTACCACAAATTCACCAATTGTTTAGATGTGAAAAACATACAAAAAATAGCAAATTGTATGCTAATTGTTTAATACAAAAAAAATTACAATTTTTAGAAAAACTACGCACTAAGGTCCATCCCTAAATCGAAGCATCAGTGGGGCGTAAAGCAGATCGTCCGAATGAATACAAAAACATTGGCAATTGTTTCATATGAAAAATATACAAAAATACAATAAAAATTTGCCAATTGTACGGCAATTGTTTCATATGAAAATGTATGATTTAAAAAAAAAGCATTAAGGTCCATTCCTAAATCTAAACATCAGTGGGGTGCAAGCTGATTGTATTAAAAGGTCTGAATGAGATTGTACGAATTTACCACAAATTCACCAATTGTTTCAGACAAAAAACATGATTTTTAAAAAAAAAATCACTTAAATCCTTAAATCTAATAATCAGTGGGGCACAGGCAGATCGTACGAAAACATATGAACGAGACAGTACGAATTCACCACAAATTCACCAATTGTTTCGTATGCAAATCGTACGATTTTTAGGAAAAAGTCATCCTTTCAATCCTTAAATTGAAACATCAGTGGCGCATAAGCAGATTGTATTAAAACGTCTGAATGAGACTGTACAAATTCAATACAAATTCACTAATTGTTTCATATGAAAATCATACAAAACATTTTTTAGAAAATAAATCCAATTGTACGCCAATTGTTTCATTTTTTTTTTAAAGTACAAAGCACTAAGGTATATCCCTAAATCCCTAAATCGAATCGAAGTGTCAGTGGGGCGTAAGCAGACTGTATAAAAACGTCTGAATGAAACTGTACGAATTTACCACAAATTAGCTAATTGTTTCGTACAAAAAACATACACTTTTTAGAAAAAAGTAATCACTAAGGTCCATACCTAAATCTAATCTAATTCGTCACAAATTCACCAAACACACAAATAAGACTGTATGAATTCACTGCATATTCACCAAAATGTAATGGCGCTTTTCCACTGAGTGGTACGACTCGGCTTGGTACAGCTCAGTACGGCACGGCACGGTTCGCATTTCCACTGCAGTTCAGTACCGCTTTAATGTGGGCGGGATTATTCACATGTCGTTATAGTTGCGCCGCCTCTACTGCCACGACTCCTAAAAAAAACTTTTTCATATATCCTTGACTAGCGAGAGTGTTGAAATATTTCCATCTATATATTTTCCATCTTTGACTGATGAAAGTCTATTAGCACTTTTTTATTAGCACAACTGCTGTCATGCAACTGCATTTTTGCCTGATGCGTGTTTATTGATGGAACGATATCAGAGCACATTTTCTTGTAAAACTCCAATAATCTTTGAAAAATATTTTTACAGTTTAAAAATACTTTTTTTTTAAAGTATATTATCCTTTTAATAACTTTTTTCTTCATTATGATGTCAGGGTCTGAGATATAACATGAAATGTATGGAATGAATTACAGTTATTTTAAATGAATTAGCAGATTTATTATAGATCACATTTTTATATTAAAATAAACAAAAATATTACAGATTCAAATAAACATAATAGATTAGAGAAAAAAAAATGTCTTAAGTGTAGGGATGGGTGATATCTTATCATTTGCGATATACCGGTAAAAATTCTCCCCACGATAAGAATAAGTCTTCCTGCGATAATAACGATAAAGTCTAGTTGTTGACATATTTCTGTGTGCAACAGTGCGGAGCGACATCACGGAAAGCGGACGTGAAATTGAGGAGGAGTAGCCTATATCGCTAAATGAGGAGCTCGAGCTGTAACTGGTTTGGTTAGGGCTGTACAGTGCACAAAAAAAATCGGTATCGAAAGTATCGATACTCAAACAAAAAATATCGATACTAAGTTGAGTTTTATTTACCAGTGGTTTTGTTTATTTAACAAAAAAATTAATAATAATAATAATGCGTACAATATGCATTGAATTGGACGAATAACCTTTGTTAGCGAGTAATTGTGTTAAGTGTCTCCTTGAGTCTTGAGTCTCACACCTCTTCTGATGTTTTTGAGCTATATTTAAATGAGGTTATGACATCACTAATGCACCATCTGTACAGTCATAGCGTGAGTCACAGTATAAGTTATGAATACATGCGATGGCAGAGCATCATGGTAAAGCTGAAAGTCATCTCTGTATCTCAGTGTTGTGCTGCGCTGCTGGAGTCATCACTTCCTGTGAGTCACCGACTGAAAGAGAGCGATAAAGAGCCCGAGCGCCGGAGAGAGAAACAGAGGCCAGAAGGCACAGGAGGAGGAAGAAACTTCCTGAGCTTTTCATTCATAAAGTGCTGAGTGCAGCACACGCTCTGGAGCCAACGGTGGCTAAATCGATAGTGTGCAGCAGGCAAAAGAGTATTAGACCACATCCACATGAAACAAACAAGCAGCGGCGTTTAAGGCTCTGTTCCAAACCCTAGTGAGACGCCTAGCTAGGACCATTGTAAGGCATCCAGGAGTTTCAGACAGTAAATTGTGCTGTCTTATGAGATATACAATTAATTATGTGTTGTCATGGTTAAAATCATAACTACGGTAATATAGGTTAAAGTTATTTTAAATTGTAACAATATTTTATAATATTGCTGTTTTACTGTATTTTTGATCAAATAAACGCAGCTTTGGTGAGAAGTCTTCTTTCAAAAACAATGAAAAAATCTGAATTATTTCAAACGTTTGACTGCTAGTGTAAACTTTACATACAAATAATTATTACAACATACTGTAATGATACTGTAATATGAAAATCTTTTCAGCCAGGTCTATTCATTCCAAAAATACATAAAAAATGCAATTCATACATACAATAATTTAAATATTAATTAAAAAATAATAATTCTTTTTTTTTTTTTTGTAAAGTGTCAGCGTGATACAACTGGCCTGATATTATTAAAAGGACAAATTTCATTATTAAAGGGGATACATTATCAAGTAGTTTAGAATAATCTTTTATTATTATTTTTATGGAATAAATGGCAAAACGTTTTTACATAAAAGCAGTAAAGCATAAATAAATAAATGTAAATAATAATAATAATAATGATGATGATGATGATCAATGTAAATTAAACAATACCAGTGAATTATTCATAATATATAAGCAATTACATGTTGATAATCATTCTTATGCTGTACTTGGGTAATTACACTGTAACAAGGATACCTAAAAAAGTCATGTGTTGTGACTTCCAAAAAAAATTATAAACATTTATTCATTAATAATTCATCATTTTTGCAAAAAAAAACAAAAAAACTTAAAACATATTTTTAAAAAGTGCAAAAAAAAGTATTACTTTTTACTCTTACTTTTTAACATTTTTAATGTAATTCAATTTAAAAACACTTCAAAAACATATGAATACAAAGAGCACATTTCTAAGAACGTGTAAATTCGATTTTTTTTTAAAGATTTTTCCTTGGTCACCCAGGTGGTTTTTTGTGTGTGTGTGTGTGTGTGGCATCTGATAATCCACTCAACTGAGCTGCAGACCTCAAAGGAACTGAAGATTATTTAAAGGTGCCATAGAATGCATTGATACAATATTTTAAATTGTTCTCTGATGTCCCCAGAGTGTGTATGTGAAGTTTTATCTCAAAATACCCCACAGATCATTTTTTATAGCTTGTTGAAATTGCCACTTTTAGGGTATGAGCCAAAACGAGCTGTTTTTTTGTGTTTGTCCCCTTTAAATGAAAATGAGCTGGTGCTCCCGCCTCCCTTTTCAGAAGAGTGCGGAGCTTCAAGAGCTCATGCTTGCTCGCGGGCACATACCGGTGTTACGGTTTAACTGGTGGTGACTGTGTTACTCATCCTCACATTGCTTCCAAATGCAATTTTTAACTACCACATTCCTATTTACGATCATTCTGGTAGCACGCGAAGGCAGCACTAGTGAAAACAGGCAGAGACAATGGTAGCTTTAGCAACATTAGCCTTACAGAGAGCCAAGAAGCTCTTTTGGAAAACAAAATATGAGGCGTGATGCTTACTTTGTCTGGAGTCTAGACGTTTGGACACACGAAGCGTTGGTATCGATCCCTCTTTCAGAAGCAATCTTTGCACAACTCCAGCACTGAACTGACCCTCGTTTGTGAGGCAGTCCGGCGTAAAATGTTAGCACAAACACATAGGACTTTTCCGTTTTTTTTCCGGGACATTTCCTTCAAAGATGAAATTTAACCACCGTGTCCTCAGCGGTCTATGGAGACTCCTATGTTCGTTGGTGCATCCCAACACACGACACTTTTAATGGCTCTTTGGCACTGACATTGTACCTCCAGCAGCTACAGCAAGAAAACAGTAATGGCGGACCGCTGCTTCTCACTCAGGGCTGTGTATATGCTAATAGGGCAGAGAGCGTCACAAATGGGCGGGACTTTCCCCGAGTATGACGTCATAGTAGTGAGAAATCTGGAACTGCTCGTGTGGAGAGACTGTTTATGATTTATTGGGATTATAAAACAATGAGTGGGTGGATTTTTACCATTATAGGCTGGTTGTTTTCACACACTGTGGCCACACAACTGTGTTCAAACACCTTATAAAGGTGATTTTTGCATTCTATGGCACCTTTAACAACATACAGTATTGATCATCTGTCATTATAGTCTAGGCTGAACTTTCATAATCACCAGTTCAAACCAAAAATAACTAAACTTTGCAGCTTTATTCCCTGTATTACAAAGATCCTACTCAGAAGATTCATTTTTCCTCTGTATTACATAATCTTTTAATTACATTTCAGCATTTGCATGGGGTTTTAGCACTCACTGAGCAGAGCTTATCAGGTGAAGCGCTCTCATAACCGAGTCCGTTTGAATAACGGCAACTAAAGTCTCATCCGGCTTAGAAATCAGAAATCATTACTCGAGCTGTGGCCTATTGGTTCGTTCCGACACATTGAGCCGTGGTGCTCGTATGGGAAAAATGAGTTTGATTCTGGCTAATGACATGTTTTGATCACATTACACGTCTTTTCTATCAATAAAAGTGGCACAAAGATGTTTGAAAGCAACTTTTCTTTAAATATTATGTTGGAAAAATTACTTAGAATGTTCAAATTCCCTTTGTCCTTTAAGGGAAATGTCATATTTGATCTGTATCTATCCTGACCCACACACACTTTCATCTCCAGCAACGCTATCAGAGCAAACACACAGGTAAACACAAGCACACAAGAGCTCTAATCTCTGACCGTGAGTGACGGCACTCACAGTTAATCCTGACTCCTAATCTGAGGTGCAGAGGCGAAGCGCCTCAATGAGGCCGAGAAACAGCGGCGCTATTTATAGAAACACCATTTCACACACTCTTCCTCGTCACTCCTCTGCCTCGGTCCTGCGAGAAACACTCGTACACACATGCGCAAGCCCATGCTGATCACAAACTTCCCTCTCTCTCTCTCTCTCTCTCTCACCGGGCTCCCAAGGACACTCTGTTCTCTTGGGTTTAATATCCCCTTTTGTTCTTTTGTCAAGTGTATAAAATAGGCCATTTTGCTCTTATTGAGACTGTTTTTAACTCACCCACATTATGCACTGAATTCATCTCTGATCAGTTTTATCATGAATTGGGAAGTTAAAGTGACCAAAAAATATGCTTAATTGAAATGAACTAAACAGCATACTTAAATTTTGTAATATGATTTTGGAATAATCATAGTATTGTACAGTAATCAAACTTCCAACTTGATCTGGCTGTCTGTAGACAAGAAATACTGTTCAATTAAGGTTCTTCAAGTGAAACGGGAATCAAATCATAGTGTACAGAAAACTTGGCCCAGAAAGTATGCACTGTTTAAAATGAACAAAACAAGCCTTGGTAATATTTAGTATAATATTATCTTAATCAGAATGATCATTTAAATAAACAAAATAAAATAAAATAATAATAATAAAAAGCATGAAGAAACTGCAGTTGGCAAACTGATGTCAGGATATGCCGGCAGTGACAGCATGACTGAGTAATTTATCTTTCTGTCTGTCATAGTCTAATTTTTTTTCTCCACAAGGTTCAGACACTATGAACACCCGGAGGAGACTGTCCCCTGCAGAGTGTCCTTGAGCAAGACAAAACCTGGCAGTTTGCATCATCATTTTGTGCAATTCTCCAAGTTAGAAAAAAATAATATTTTGTTCTAAGAATGGGTGAATAAAACAAAACAAAATTTTATTAAAAAAAAATCAATAAAAAAAAAATCAAATTAAATTAAATTAAAAGGAGCTAAAAGGAGCTAACCAAAACAAATCAATACAAACCAACCACAATAAACCAAACCAAACTAAAACAACCAAAACAAATCAATACAAACCAACGAATCCAAACTAAAACAACCAACAAAAAAAAACTAAACAAATATAAGCCAGACAAAAACAAAAAGCATGGGACCATACTATAAAGTGTGCCTAAGCTATCAAAACAAAACAAATCAATTTAAACCAAATCAAGCAAAAACAAACAAACAAACCATACAAAAAATTAAACAAAACAAAACAAAAAGATGGTGGCAGACTACAACATGCGACTAAGCTATCAAAAAAAAAAAAAAAACCTAACCAGCCCAGAATTTAACCAAAACAAATCAATACAAACCAACCACAATAAACCAAACCAAACTAAAACAACCAAAACAAATCAATACAAACCAACGAATCCAAACTAAAACAACCAACAAAAAAAAACTAAACAAATATAAGCCAGACAAAAACAAAAAGCATGGGACCATACTATAAAGTGTGCCTAAGCTATCAAAACAAAACAAATCAATTTAAACCAAATCAAGCAAAAACAAACAAACAAACCATACAAAAAATTAAACAAAACAAAACAAAAAGATGGTGGCAGACTACAACATGCGACTAAGCTATCAAAAAAAAAAAAAAAACCTAACCAGTCCAGAACTTATGGGCCCAGACTGGACTGTGCCTAAACTAGCCCTGTCTGGCACATCCCATCCAGCTAAACAGAACAATGGTGACAAGGGTGCAAATTGCAGCACCACATGCCACATGTAGGGCAAGATAAAAGAGAAGCAAAAAGAGGCTAAAATCACATCTACTCGTGGTGAGTGAGCACAGAGGGGTGGAAATGTGTGCGTTAGTATAGTGTGTGTCAGCACTAGGTGTGACGTGATGCCACCTGGCCCGGTCGCCGTCTCAGCATGGCATCTAGGATGTGAGCAAGCAGCTTGCTGTGGAGAGAGACTGAAAGAAATATAGAGAAGGTGATCAAACAACCCAGAGAGATGAGAGACCATATCATAAACCAGCAGACCATGCTCTTCCACACCGATGCACAACAAAGCAAACCTCACTGATCCTAAAACGTGATTTAGAGAAGTCAAGCCATCAAAATGGACCTGACATCTAAGATGGAGTGGCCTATCATTAGAATTAGTTTAGAGAAGATGATGTTCTTGTTGGACAAACCTGACCACTGATAGACCTGCTGAGCATCAGTACCTCTGCACAACACCTTCAAGCACGGTAACATTTGTGATGCGATCTAGGAAAACCCAACACATGGTGAAATTTTCCTTTTTTAGGTTTTGATAACATATAAAAGCTGGGTTCAAGCCCTTTCCAAAACTGTTTTTATTTTGTCCATCGCTTAAATGTAACAAAAGTTATGGCTATCTGAAGTTGGCTGATAGCTATGATTTTCCGGAATGGAATTTTGAGAAAAACGGGTTTAAAGTGAGATGGGTTTCACTTTCACTTCTACTTAACGATCGCGGTCTGTCAGGAGCGTTATACTGCATCATTACACAAACAGACTAACGTTACCCTGAAGAGGACAGTTTTCCATTGTTTATCATGATGGGCATAGTCTCTGAACTTTTGATCACCCCTTGTATGTTTAGATGGCACGAACCTTGTAGTTCACATTTAGAAAAGCGAGCGCAGAGCACCCGTGCATATAACAGACTGTCATCAGACTCCGATCCTTCATCTCTGGATGTGAAATAGTCCATTGTAATATCTTTCAAGGCACTGACATCACCAAGATTGAGCAGATTGAGACGAGCAAGATCGTCTAAGTGAGCAGCTTCAGACTGCGTTGTTTTCTTGCACTCCGCCATCTCACGATATTAAAAAATAAATCAATTAAAAAAACTGCGTGCCGTAGTTTACACAGGACTGGGGGGAAATGTGCATTGATATACCTTTATTATATGTTACGTGGTTTATTTTGATAGGTTAACTGTTTTTGTGGTGTTAAAGGGGTCTGATTAATCATGCAGCCCTATAAGGGGCGTAACATTTCCGTCACACACTTGAGGTATTCGGCCAATCACAACGCACTGGATAGCTGGCCAATCACAGCACACCTCGCTTTTTTAGAATGATGAGCTTTGTAAAAATCGACGCGTTTCAGAGAGGCGGGGCATAGAGGAGAAACAATAATGTACAGTATGTGGAAAAGAATGTGTTTTTTTTACCTTAAACCGCATAAACACATTTCATTACACCAAATACACAAAATAATGTTCTTTTTAAGCAGCATCGTATGACCCTTTTAAGAGAAAACAACTCCTTAACATGAGAGACAGACACAGTCTTTTCTGCTTGCTGCAATAAATCGCTATTTTTCTGCACTAAACAAGTGAATTTTGCCAAGATATTTTCAGAGATGATAGACAAGATGTTATAGAATAATAATAGAATGAAACCCTAATTTTGAACAAAAATTGACATTCGACCTATTTTTAGAATTTCCTGAAAACGTCCCAGCACACATCCGACGGGTTTTCCCAGATCGCATCACATTTAATCTTCCAACACCTCATTAATCTTATTACTCCTCAAATATCAAACCAAACTAAAAATAAAACAAAACAAAACAAAACATTTGGGGCCAGACTGAGTGTGCCTAAGCAATGAAACCAAACCAAAAACACGATACACAAAACACAATAGTTCAGACTATACAATATGAGCCAAAGATATCAAAACAAAGAAAACATTTGGGGCCAGACTGAGTGTGCCTAAGCTATGAAATGAAACAAAACAAAACAAAACAAAACACATAGGGTCAAGACTGAGTGTGCCTAAGCTATGAAAACTAAACAAAACTAACAAAAAAAACACGTAGGGTCAGACTGAGTGTGTCTAAGCAATGAAACCAATTAAAAACCAAACCAGTCCAGACTATACAATGTGTGCCAAAGGTACCAAAACTAAAGAAATCAAAACCAAAAAGAAAAGAAGAAAACATTTCCAGACTACCTAAACAAAACTCAAAACAAAACACAACACATGAGGCCAGACTAAGTGTGCCTAAGATATGAAAACAAAACAAACAAACAACAACAAACTTGGCTCCAGCTATCAAAACAAAAGGAAACAAAAAAAAACTTGGCTACAGCTATCAAAACAAAACAAAAAACTTGGCTCCAGCTATCAAAACAAAACAAAAAACATGGCTCCAGCTATCAAAACAAAACAAAAAACATGGCTCCAGCTATCAAAACACAACAAAAAAACATGGCTCCAGCTATCAAAACAAAACAAAATACATGGCTCCACCTATCAAAACACAACAAAAAAACATGGATCCAACTATCAAAACACAACAAAAAAACATGGATCCAGCTATCAAAACAAAACAAAAAAAACATGGATCCAACTATCAAAACAAAACAAAAAAAACATGGATTCAGCTATCACAACAAAACAAAACAAAAAACAAACCTGTATCCAGCTGTCAAAACAATAAAACATGTATTCAGCTATCAAAACAATGAAACAAAACAAAAAACATGGATTCAGCTATCAAAAAAAAAAAACATGAATCCACCTAC
>NW_015555819.1:2318804-2349110 GCF_001515605.1 Sinocyclocheilus anshuiensis
ACATGGATTCAGCTAAAAAAAAAACATGTATCCAGCTATAAAAACAATGAAACAAAACAAAAACATGGCTCCAGCTATCAAAACAATGAAACAAAACAAAAAACATGGATTCAGCTATCAAAAAAAAAAAAACATGTATCCAGCTATCAAAAAAAAAAACATGTATTCAGCTATCAAAAAAAAACATGTATTCAGCTATCAAAACAATGAAATAAAACAAAAAACATGGATTCAGCTATCAAAACAAAAACATGGCTCCAGCTATCAAAACAATGAAACAAAACAAAAAACATGGATTCAGCTATCCAAAACAATGAAACAAAACAAAAAACATGGATTCAGCTATCACAACAAAACAAAACAAAACAAAAAACAAACCTGTATCCAGCTGTCAAAACAAAAACAAAAAAAACATGGATTGATCTATCAAAACAACAACAAAAAAAACAGATTCAGCTATCAAAAAAAAAAACATGTATCCACCTATCAAAAAAAAATGTATCCAGCTATAAAAAAAACACGTATCCAGCTATCAAAACAATGAAACAAAACAAAAAACATGGATTCAGCTATCAAAACAATGAAACAAAACAAAAAAACATGTATCCAGCTATCAAAACAATGAAACAAAACAAAAAACATAGATTCAGCTATCAAAACAAAAACATGGCTCCAGCTATCAAAACAATGAAACAAAACAAAAAACATAGATTCAGCTATCAAAACAAAAACATGGCTCCAGCTATCAAAACAATGAAACAAAACAAAAAACATAGATTCAGCTATCAAAACAAAAACATGGCTCCAGCTATCAAAACAATGAAACAAAACAAAAAACATAGATTCAGCTATCAAAACAAAAACATGGCTCCAGCTATCAAAACAATGAAACAAAACAAAAAACATAGATTCAGCTATCAAAACAAAAACATGGCTCCAGCTATCAAAACAATGAAACAAAACAAAAAACATAGATTCAGCTATCAAAACAAAAACATGGCTCCAGCTATCAAAACAATGAAACAAAACAAAAAACATAGATTCAGCTATCAAAACAAAAACATGGCTCCAGCTATCAAAACAATGAAACAAAACAAAAAACATAGATTCAGCTATCAAAACAAAAACATGGCTCCAGCTATCAAAACAATGAAACAAAACAAAAAACATAGATTCAGCTATCAAAACAAAAACATGGCTCCAGCTATCAAAACAATGAAACAAAACAAAAAACATAGATTCAGCTATCAAAACAAAAACATGGCTCCAGCTATCAAAACAATGAAACAAAACAAAAAACATAGATTCAGCTATCAAAACAAAAACATGGCTCCAGCTATCAAAACAATGAAACAAAACAAAAAACATAGATTCAGCTATCAAAACAAAAACATGGCTCCAGCTATCAAAACAATGAAACAAAACAAAAAACATAGATTCAGCTATCAAAACAAAAACATGGCTCCAGCTATCAAAACAATGAAACAAAACAAAAAACATAGATTCAGCTATCAAAACAAAAACATGGCTCCAGCTATCAAAACAATGAAACAAAACAAAAAACATAGATTCAGCTATCAAAACAAAAACATGGCTCCAGCTATCAAAACAATGAAACAAAACAAAAAACATAGATTCAGCTATCAAAACAAAAACATGGCTCCAGCTATCAAAACAATGAAACAAAACAAAAAACATAGATTCAGCTATCAAAACAAAAACATGGCTCCAGCTATCAAAACAATGAAACAAAACAAAAAACATAGATTCAGCTATCAAAACAAAAACATGGCTCCAGCTATCAAAACAATGAAACAAAACAAAAAACATAGATTCAGCTATCAAAACAAAAACATGGCTCCAGCTATCAAAACAATGAAACAAAACAAAAAACATAGATTCAGCTATCAAAACAAAAACATGGCTCCAGCTATCAAAACAATGAAACAAAACAAAAAACATAGATTCAGCTATCAAAACAAAAACATGGCTCCAGCTATCAAAACAATGAAACAAAACAAAAAACATAGATTCAGCTATCAAAACAAAAACATGGCTCCAGCTATCAAAACAATGAAACAAAACAAAAAACATGGATTCAGCTATCAAAACAAAACAAAACAAACCTGTATCCAGGGGCCCGTTCTTCGTACGTCGCTAACTCAGTTAGCTGGATTTGATTGTTGATGATTTGGCGTGATCTTGGATTGTTTGGTTCTTCGAAGCTCATCCCGGAGTTGCTGTCATAGCAACAGGTCCGTAAGCTTAAAATTAATGCTGTCACGTAACAAATCTGTTCAAATATAAAATTTAATGAATTGTTAATTACTACATTGAAATAAAAATGTAAAGCCTTTACAAAAACTAGAAATGATGAATATAAATAATTGGGAATCACGTAAAAAAAATAAAACATAATAAAAACAGTGCACATTTAATTTTTCTATTATACCATTCATGTAGTTTTGTTCGCTTGGCTGTTTCCTTATAAAGGTTCAGAAATTTGTCAAGTTTTTCGTCAGGTGTCTTTTTTAATGATATGATGTCATTACGTTGCTGTCTCGCCGCCAGCCAATCGCTGCATTGCTGATCGTGGTTTCGAGTATCGATACATCTGCCCTTTTCGGAGAACACGAGAACGCGTAGTAATCCTAGACAACTTAATCCAGATATTTTAATCTAATACGCAAATTCGTTTGAAGAACCACATTAGCCAGAGATCAGTTATCAGGATTAGAAGATCTGGAATCTTTCAAATCATCTCAGATGTAATGAGCGACGTATGAAGAACGGGCCCCAGCTGTCAAAAAAAACAAAACATGGATTGATCTATCAAAACAACAACAAAAAACATAGATTCAGCTATCAAAAAAAACAAACATGTATCCAGCTATAAAAAAAAACGTATTCAGCTATCAAAACAACGAAACAAAACAAAAAACATAGATTCAGCTATAAAAACAAAAACATGGCTCCAGTTATCAAAACAATGAAACAAAACAAAAAACATGTATCCAGCTATCAAAACAATGAAACAAAACAAAAAACATGTATCCAGCTATCAAAACAATGAAACAAAACAAAAAACATGTATCCAGCTATCAAAACAATGAAACAAAACAAAAAACATGTATCCAGCTATCAAAACAATGAAACAAAACAAAAAACATGGATTCAGCTATCAAAACACAAATAGGCCACATGCACACAACAAAGTCTAAAAACATTCCTTTTTTGGTTTGTTTTTTATGCAAATAAGCCACATACACACTACAAAGTTTAAAAGAGTTTTTTTTGGCAAATAGGCAAATACACTGCATAGTTAAAAAAAAAAAAAAAAAAAAACATGTATCCAGCTATCAAAACTAAACAAAAGACATTGTTCCAGCTATCAAAACAAAAAAAAAAAAATGGCTCCAGCTATCAAAACAAGAAACTCAAATCAAACTAAAAACCACATGGGGCCAGAGTAAGTGTGTCTAAGCTATGAAAACAAATCAAACAAAAAAACAAAAACAAAACAAAAAACATGGGTCCAGCTATCAAAACAACACAAAACAACACTCAAGCCAAAACAAAACAAAACAAATAAAAAAAAAGATATATATATGTGGGGCCAGATTAAGAGTGCCTATGTTATGAAAACAAAACAAAACAAAAAACATGGACCTTTCATTTAGAATTAGTTTAAAGAAAATGTTTTTTTGTTAGACAAACCTGACCACTGATACAACCGCTGAGCATCAGTACCTCTGCACAACACCGTCAAGCATGCTAACATTTCATCTCCCAACACCTCATTCATCTTACAACCCTTCAAATATCCAATCGATACCTTCTGGCCAAACATGCACTCTTAGGTCTAAATGAAACCTACACAAAAGATATAATGTTGTAAATAAGCGCTAAAAGAAGGGCCGTCTGCCTCTCAAAGATCACATTGGAAAAGTCACATCAGACCAGACAAATGGTGGGTAAATCAATGCATTAGGAGCTCATCCTGACATACAGGTGCTTTGAAGTCAAATCCATTTGATGTACGCTTAAAGGGTCATGCTGTAGCGCCTTTGTTCCCAGCCAGGGTGCTATTCCCTTTTTCAAATCCCATCTAGGATCTTCCAAGGCCAAACTAAACCTGATTCCTTAAGCTATATTACACTTAAATAGTATTACAACTGTTTTTAGATACTACTATGGTTCAAAGTACTATAGAAATTATATCAATATACCACAATACATGTGTGTGAGGGATAATATCATTAGCATTTGAAGGTTTTATGGCTGCATTCCATAACATGAGTGGTTTAAAGTTTTACTGTAATTCAAAACGTCATTTTAAAATATTAACCAATTATTAAATGTAATTAAATAACCATCAAGCTATCGCTACCTAATTTATGGTTTTAATAGATTAGAAGGCAAATTGGAAGACAAACTATTGTGCGATTAACATTTATTATTCACAATTTTGAGCTTGTGGTCAATGTTAATCAGCTAGCATTAAGCGTCTTAGCTCCTAATTAGAACTTAGCATTTATTAACATTTAGGTAGCTAGCTAATTAGTGCTCTTATATCAACAATCAGCTGTAATTGATATTTGTCCCTTGCGGTTTAATTATGCACCTTTGCTATAGTATGTGTAATGTTGCTTAATTCAATATCTAAATTAACTACAATACCCATTTTTCTAAATGAATAAATAACCGGGCTTAAATAATGTGGGCATTATTACAAATTGGAAACTGACCTACTTGACTTAATCCATTATTCCTTAATATATGGAGATAAGAATGGCAACCAGTAGCACAAAGCTAGCAGAACAAAAACCCTGAAAGAGCTTTAGCAGCTGTGTTTCTGTGGAAAAACTAAGCTTATTTGTTCAAAATGCTGCTTTAAGCCACTGTACGCTGCTGTACAGCTCCGTAAGAAGATATCAAGCAAGACAAATGGAATATATACTGTAGATTTCATTCATGTGTTGAATATTTTTTGCTAATAATTAAAACTGTCAGCAGTTTTACCTTCAGCAATTAACCAACATTTTTCACAAGGAAAATCGTTAATGCAAGTAAGAAATTAATGCAAGTAAGAAAGTTAAATTAAAGGTGAAAATTTTATATTTTATATGAATAAATAATTGAGCTCTGATAAATATATGAGCATCCAGTGATGTGCTGTATTTGCCAATTTACACACACAAAAACTACTTTATAATCAGTTTTTTTTTCCAAATTCAAGTAAAAATATCAAAAACATCCTAAATACAAGCCTTATTTTTCATGCTTTAAGCATAAACATCACTAAACTTATTTATTTATTTATAATTTTTTTTATATAAAATTTCCCAATGGGGAATGAACATATTCATTTAAATATAAATTTATTAAACGTATTTATATATTTTTTGAGGTAATTCTATTATATGGGCAATATTAGCAAAAAAAAAGTACTATATAGAAATTACTGGTCACAAGTTTGGGGTCAGTAAATTTTTTTATGTTTTTAAAGTCTCTTCTGCTCACCAAAGCTGTAAAATAATCAAATACCAAATACAGAAATATTGTGAAATAGAATTAAAATATAATTGTATATAGTTAAAATGCAATTTATTCCTGTGATGGCAAAGCTGAATTTTTAGACAGTCACAGTCACAATATTTCTAATAATTTTTACGTTTAAAAGTCACGTATAATATTTGTTGGCAAATGCTTACATTACAAAGGAAACCACACAACAGAAACTAAATGTGAATAAATGGCTTCTCATAGAATGGATATACTGACATGAACAAAATTGAACTAATTAATTAATTTGAATTATTTGTATGACAATTAATCGTAAACCAAAATTTCATGACCATAACAGTCCTATAAACAAACTGAGCACATTCATTCAGCACAACTGACAGAAAAGCACTTGAGGTTATGTGTGCGAGGAGGACCCCAGTAAAGAACGGTCAGCGCGAGCGACCTGGCGTAAAAACTGGCCCGTAATAAATTCTTCCTTCATCGCCCTGCCATCCCGCATTCACTTGGCTTTTATTGCCGTCGCAAGGTCATACGGGGCGGCGCAGAGTTAATGAAAGATGATAAAACAATAGTCTCGCTCTCCCCATGCCTCATGTGTGTTTAGAGAACAGATTGTGCTCTGGCTCCAGCTCACCACGCTGATATCATGTGTCCGTATGGAGGAAGGTGTGGGAAGCCTTTGAATTTGCAGCATCAGATCCGGATTAGCACAGACGCTGGTGTTGATGCGCTTGTCATATGCTTCATCACACAGTGACAAATGGTCTTATTATAAAACAGAGGCTTCGCAAACGCACTGTGACCAGACAGGAGCCAGGTGAACACATACACAACCATACAGAGACTTCATATCTTCATATACTCAACATAAACAAGTAGGACTTGCACTAAACTGAACCACTAGGGGGTGAACACTAAAAAATTTAATGTACGTAGGATTTAGCTTGAAACAATTTTTTACTCAGAAATTGCTAGCAAGAAACAGCAAGTAACTCATTGAATTAAATGTGAAATTTTGAAGTAGAAAGCCTGAAATAGTATTTTATTGTAAACCTATACCAATAATATTTGAAAAATCATCGTTTACAGTGTAAACAGAGTGATTCTTGCATTGCATGTACAGTACATAATTTTTTATTGTTGTAATATGGACATCTTTGGTCATTTGTTTTTGTTTAGCTGTTTATTTAGCATTCTTTTTGATGAGTCTAGCCATTTTAAGCCGTTGTCAAGTTCAAAATGGTTAAGCATCTCATTCAGTGCGTCATTGTCAGATAAAATAAAGAACCAATCAGATGACGCGAAAAGCAGGGTGGCCATCTTGAGCGTTTTGTTTACCGTAGCAACTGAATTGTTTGAATAGTCTTCTACAACATCAGTAGAAATTCTTACTTTCTACTTTATAGGTTTATAGGTATGCGCGTAGGTACGTAGTGTTTCTTTACAATGTGATACTGCCAACTGCTGGCTTGGCAGGAATAATACAGCATTTTAAGCCGTTTTCGTGAATCTGTGTGAACAGTAGGGCAGCACGATAAATCAAAATGAAATCGCAATTAGGCAGAAGCTGCGATTGTCATGCGTATCCTTGAGTGAAGCATGGTTCTGTGATCAGCAGTAAATCTCCATCCGAAGGCCAGAGGGCGCTCTCGCGCGGAAACTCCAAATACACCTTGCAGAAGAAATCCAGGAAATCCCTATAGCGGTTGCTGAATAAACAGAAGATTTAACTGCTTTCATTGATTCAACGTGACTAATAAACACAGGACTATGACAATTTCTGATATATCTGAGTTCTTCATATAATTATTATTATAATTTTCATTATAATAAAGTATATAATAATGCAATACTAATCGACATAGCCTTTATCACTGCTTAGAATACTATGAAATATGTTGCGTGCCTTATTCTGTGTAAGAAGCCATATAATCTCACAGAAGGATTTATTTCAAACACTCGACTGACGTTATGAAGTGAGTTTGGAGTAAAACATGTTATTAAATGTAGTATTTTCACATGCTTTCAGATGGAGCAGCATTTACTACACAGAGCCGTAGTTCACTGACAAGCTACGCAAACACCTTTCATTATCGCAAACGATTTCTTCGATTTCATAATCGTGCGATTATATCGCTGCGATTTTTTTTGCACAGCTTATCAGTGAACTACGGCTCTGTGTAGTAAATGCTGCTCCATCTGAAAGTGGGTGATGGAGATTTACTACTAATCACAGAACCGGCTTTATTGACAAGATGTGCATGACAATCGCATTCGATTAATCATGCTGCCCTAGTGAACAGGGATCGTTTTGACAATGTTGTCGTATGTACATTAACTTTTCAAGAACAAAAAGGATGAACTTTTCTGTTTTCAATACAATCATTGCTGTGCAAGCATACCCTGAATCACTATTGAGAAACTAAATCAAACTATTTGCTTGATTTAACCTTTTTTTTTTTTTAACAGAGGAACTACATTACCCACAATCCTAAGGAGAAATCCACCAATCAGAGAAGTCGCTGTTATCATGGAAACAAAACAAGCAGCAAAAATCATTGGCTACTCCCATGAAACACTATGAATGACAATTTAGTCTCATTTCAACCATAAACTATGTATATATCTGAAGATTTTGCAATAGATTTAAAATATGCTGTTTTATTGCTGATATAAATCAACAACTTTATATTGTACACAATAATCGTTTGTATATTTTTTATCATAATAATATTTTGCTTCAAAAGTGGCTCCCAATATTTTGGAAGTGACAACCACATGTAAATAGTGTTGATTTAAATAAAATTAAAATCTAAATTATTGTTACTTGCACTTACATATTACATTACTCACTCCTGAAACTGCCATGATTGACATAGTGATGCTTTGACTTTTAATATTTATTAAATATTTTCTTAATGTTTCTGTTTTCATTTGAACTTAAGTCATTTTAATAATTTTTCCATTCCAGGCTCATTTGAAATACATGCCTCCAAATACATTTCTGTAGCACCATTGTTACGTACCTTGCTGCACGTTTCGCGGCAGTTTCAAAGTGAAACGTCCAGTGAGTGGCGCTAATACGCTGGTTCAATATGTGACCCTGGCATGTTTTTTTGTTACGTTGATATAGGCACGTATTGCTGTGTTTGTATTACATTGCTTCAGGTACGTATTGCAGTGGTTCATAATTCAAATATCCGAGGAGTGTCGCTAAAATTTAATACTCTATCGTGTTGGAAATAAAGTGATATAAAAACGCATTTGTTGATGCAGCCGTGCCATTTTAACTTCCTTATGCGGATTTGAGCTGTTTTATCGAAACGTAGTTTCATGGGGTTCGTACCGGAGCTCTTCACCACCTAAGTGCAACGCCGTATCGCGTGAACTACTGATTAAACCTACTGAGTTAGAAAACTCATGCATATGAATCTGGATATGTGACGCTAACCTTCAAATAAATCAGTTTTCAAATGTCGCAGCATGTTAAAATTGTTTTGAATTCATAACATAACATTCCTCAAGTAATTATGCAAAAATAGGCTTTATTAATCGAAACTGTGGACCTGCAAATCATACTTTGTGTGAAAAGGAATAAAAGTTGTGGAAGTTTTACTGCCTCTAGTGTTCATTTCAACTGGAAACTGCAGCTATTCGTATGTATAAGTACGTTTTTTTAGTTTTGCAGAAATGTAGGTAGAGGCACGTATTTCCAATGAGCCTATGTTAAATTTTTCAGTCTGTTTTGTCATTTTTACGCTTTGAAATGTCTATATAGATTATTAAGTTTCAGTTTTAATTTAAGTTTGAGTTATTTTAGTACTTCAACTTAAACAAAATGAAAATAAGAAAAGCTGTTTTGACAACTAGCTGAACAAATAGTTTATTTACCTTGCATATTATTATTTATTTCAGTTTATTTTCTGGTAGATGTCAGATTCCAAAACTGATAGCTCTCAAGAACCATGAATCAAGGATAGTTAGATCTTTTAAGTACATACATTATAGTATTAACAGCTTTATGTTAAAAAAAGTTTCCTTTTACATTCTGTTACCTGTCCGTGTCTGAATGCAAAAACTAGCACAATAAAGCCAATTAAAAGTTTCTTTTCCACCACACCAGCCATTCTCTCTGAGAGTAGGTTTAGATTCTTTTTATATCAGTTTATCGTGTTCCATCTTCATACATGATTTAATTTCCTGCGTTGAAAATAAATAAATAACATTCATACCCAAATGACTTGCTTAATGGAATGCTTAATGACATTTCTTTTGGAATCCAGCATGTATTTCAGCCTCAGTGACGTGGGAAGGAAGCCAAAACAACAAAGAGACTTCGATTGCTATGTACGGTCTAGAATTACAAACATCAGAACATTGTCAAACAGCCAGACATTCAGCGCTCTAGATGTGTGATTTTCTCAAGCTGGTTTGTTCCGTTCTGTAAGGCTGAGTAACATAACCACCCAGGAAGATCCTTGGTGTATCAAATCCAGCCCCATTCATATGAAAGTGAAAGACATGAGCCCATCTCTCTAGAGAGCAGCATTGAGAGCGGTGGCAGCATCTTGTTTTGTCTCTCTCGCTGACACATCACACCAAAGTCCAGCGAATCTGTCCATGTGTGCCAGTTGGCTTTTAGCCAGAGTGACTCTCTGTTACGGGGTTACAAGACAAATGGCCCCTTAACACCGCTAGCCATCTGAGGTGACCCAACTCGTCCATTATGATCCAGTACTCGAGAACACAAAGAGCCTTTGTTGAGTGGTCACAGTAATCGCTCTGTATGGATTCAAAGTCAAAGAAAACAAATACAGCAATATGATCATTTGGAAGTAACTGAATTCTGAATAATTACTGAATTTACAATACAAAACATACAACAAGACTAGTGTACACCAATTTTTAGAGAACAAATGACTCTTTCGACTAGTTACTTTTTAGGTGAATCAAAAAACAAAGCACGGTTAGTGTAGTCCAGTTCCCAAACAAATGACTCTTCTTAAAGACTCAAAAACATACAGCGTGACTAGAATAGTCTGATTCCCAAACAAATTAATCTGTTTCTTTTTAAGTGAATCAAAAACAAAGAATGGCTGTTTTAGAAATTTTTCTTGAACTAATGACTCAAAAACATACAGTACAGAGTGATCAGTTTAATCCAATTCCCAAATGATCGACTCTTAAGAGCAGACTCTTTTTAAGTGAACCAAAAACCAAGCATGGCTAGTGTCGTCCAATTTTCAAACAAGTGACTCTTATGAATTGGTTTGAAAGTGAATCAACACATTGCAAGCACTGTTGTCTAAACTTGACTCTTACAATCAGTGTAGTCCAATTCCCTAACAAACAACTCTTGACAAATGAAAAGACAGTTTGAGTGAATCGAAACAATATGAATACATCACGTATATGAGCAAAGGCAAAATATATGTATATGGAAATCAATATATGAAACTGCAAAAGTACTTTGAATTTGAATTTGGTGTTTGGCAAGTGCTAATTTTGGATGTAGAGTACATATAAATGTTTTATATATGCATATTAATATTTCTATATTATACTGAATATATACAAATACGTTTTTTCATTGTATAACGGGTACAACAGCAAGTACGTTTCAGCCTTTTTGACTCTAAATGAGAGAAGACAGACAAACTGGTAAAACTACTGTCACAAACTGCCATTAAGTTCACACTGCATCTCTCTCAAACTCAAAGTGTATGTGCATGAGTGTTGAGGCATCACACACTTGAAGTGTGAGGTATTTCTTTAGGATGAAGTGCGGTTCAATAATAAGGATCAATGTAAATGCTCTGGGACGCATCACAATGAAATGTTCCTCCTCAGTGGACTGACGCTAAGAGCTACAAATCTCATTCATCCACAGTATTAGTCAGTAACTTCTGGACTGTCTTTAAAGCCTGCAAACAAAGTATGAGCCAGATCTCATACAATGATGCTAGCATGTACCAAAACATTAGCAGTGAAGAGTTCTTCAAACACAGCAAACACTATCAGGACATAATCAGCCTCAGATCAGATAAAACCTAAAGGAGTCCAAGCCGTTACTGCGGTTTTGACATCGCAAGGCAGTTGGCAGCATGTGTGCGCAGGAGGACATCCAAGAACTGTGACATAACAGCTCAGGCGAACTGGAGAAGAGGATTAGCTAAACGCTAACAATTAAAGGCGTTTAGCTGGCATGCTAAGGTAGGGTGACCATACATCCTCTGATAAAACTGTGGTAGATGTTAAGTTTTGTGAAGGAAGGCCACTGGTAGGGAGCCTTTTAGCTGGGTTTATGATCAATCTGCATGACGGTGATTGTAAAATAGTTATTTTAGGTATGGAAATTACATATTTTGAGTTTTGATATTTGGGATATGGTCATTGTGCTACTAAGGGGGCTAATTTAACCCCCTCAAACCCAACAATAACCCAACCATCAAACCCCACCCCCTTTATTAAGGCTTATTTTCACATGATTTCTTGCCGAATACTGTTACAACCCCGAAACACAAACTAATACAAAACTGCAAACTTGCTCGGTAGCGCACCCGGTACAGAAACACTTGGGTATGAGTCCCGTGAAACAAGAGTCATGATAAAAGAGCTCAAAGTCTTGCAGAAACAAGATAAAATGACATGGTTCCATCAGCAAATGCTTTTTATATCATGAATATTTTTTAATTGTATTTTATATATTGTAGAATTTTGCTTTATACTTGGTATGATCACTCTTTCAAAATACTTAAGAGACAGGGAGAAAGAGAAAGAAGTAGTATATCCACTTCAACAACAAAAAAAATTCATGCTTGAACAAAGAAAATATTATTCATTGGTTTTGATCTTGAGGTCCAGGTGGTCCATTAAATTAGCAAAACCCTCCAAACACTCCTGAGGGTAAAAACACCTCCTTCATTTTTGGGTTTCAGACGCCTTACAAAAATCTATTAAATCGACCAGTTAAAGGTTAACGGCCGCAAAGAGCCTATGGCCTTAATAATGTATATATCTCTACAAACATATATTACTGCTGATGAATAATAAATGGATGCAAGTCCTGCTCTTCACCCACATCTCTGAATGTTCTTCTTAACACAGTGGGGAACCGAGGCCGGCACTTTTGGTAGCCTGACATAAACGGGCAGCAATCCAACCATCCTGATCTTGGATACTTCTCATAAAGAGTTTTATTAGGGCATTTCGCACCGCTTTAGTTCCAGAACTAAATGTACAGTACTAAAGTACTGGGACGATTTTGCGCAAAAACTTCAAAAAGTGGGTAGTTCCACAATTAGTTCTGGTACTATGAAAAGGTTCCTGCGGTGCGAAAGGCCCTATTGATAGCTTATCCACACTCCTACTCTGACCAACACACAGGCAAGTGTGGGACCACCATGTGATAATTTGACCTGTTCCTGCATGCCTCTCACAGTCCCACCGGATGGGCGTGAGACCGGGGACCCAAGAGAGGCAACGGAAGATATCTCCAGACTGGTGTCCTCCATCCACTTAGAGCTGAGAGCTTAAACCTGTGGGGCTGACAGCCGGGAGAATCGGACTCAAGCGCTGTCACTTCCTGTGATTAACCACCGCTGAGTCAGAGGGGCCGCTCAGCGCCGAGCAGCCAGCATCTCTAATTCAAGGATCACTCTGGGAAATGAACAAACGCGGTAATAAAGCACTGACCCTTCTCCCAGCATGCACTATATCTGGCAACGGCTCAAGGGTGACATGATACTCATCTCCCTTTTGTCTGGATCTGTTCAGGAAGTGAAAAAAACAGGTCAAAATGTAATTCATATGGACAGCAATACGGTATTACTGTATTTCAATAATATTTATATACTATTTTTCACATTTTAAATTAGCTTTTATATTTTCAATTTTCACTTTATTTTAGTTTACTTTTTAATAATTGTATGTGCTTTTGTCATTTATCTTTTCTTTTCTTTTTCTTCTAATTTTTTTATTACTATTTATGGTGGATTTATTTTTATGTGAGTTCTAGTTTGTTTATTTTTCCAGTTTGCAATTTTAGTGCTTAAACTTAAACTTGTTAATCTTATTTATATATATTGTTACGTCCTCCGGACATAAGTGTTTTTATTGTTTATTCTGATTGGTCAATATGCAGAGATGTTCTCTCTCTCTTTCTCCCTTTCACTCTGCGCAGTGTTGATTGGACGCAGCTGCAGCTGATTTACTTGGATGAGTGAGAGTGGTTAAAAGCTGAGAAGGAAGAGGAGCATGAGGAGCACTGAGCCCGAGCATTAGGAGCACTGAGCCCGAGCGAGCGTGAGCATTGTATGCATTGGGCGCGAGCAGAGCAGGGAGAGAGCGCGTGTGGACAGCGGCGTGCTGAGCTCTGCGGTGTTGGTCGTTGCCGTTACTGCCCACCGTCTCCTGCCCCAGACATTCAATGCACCTGTGGTCTTGTGATAGGTGACGGGTTGCTGTCATTCTGAGTGAGAGTCTTTTGTTCCGGTGTTATTAATTTGTGTTTGTTTCGGAAGCCGTAGGGAGGAGGTTGCCATTTACTTTATGATCCCTTGTTATCTCCTGTTTATTGACAGCTAGGGAGTAAGGGGAGAGTATTGTATTTTGTTTGGGTTTTGATTTGTTAGGTAAGTTACTGTCTAATTAATGTTTTAGTTAGTTCTTCTTTTGTTTATTATTTTGGCCTTGATCCCTCCTGAAGATTCACGCTTCCTGTTATATGATACTTTGTGAATTAAAAGCTTATTGTTTGATTTACTCTCGCTCCGTTGTGTTTCTGTGTGTGAGCTGGGACAGGAGAGGGGCGGGTATTGTTGCTCAATTATCTTTATTCTAAATTACTTGTTCGTTATCCCCAACCCTAGACTGGGGAGAACGTAACAATATTCATATATCAATTTCAATTAACAAAACGGTTTAAATAATTTCAACTTTTAAAATAATGTATTAATATTATTTAGAAATATTATTCAGTAATAACTGTAATATGAAGTACATATTTAATTTCTAAACTGAAATGCCCTTTTATGATTTTTGACAAAGTCAGTAATGTGTAGTTGGAGTAATTTTCCAACGAAAGAAAAAAGAAAGAAATCTCATTGGAGGACTGATTTTTGCATAAATAGTTTGACATAATATTTTATTATTATTTAAATGTTATTATTATTAATTAAAATAATAGCTACTTGTAATTTATATGTTCTCCCCACATAATCAGTGTGGTGCAATGCAGACCACTGCATCTCTAAATAATATTAATTCATATTTAATATATTTAACAGTTGTGATATATTTAATATTAGTAATAAATGTATATTTACTATTAATTAAATGCACATAACATTTTAAGGCATTGTTAGTTGAGGTCAAATGGTGTAACTTCAATTTAAAATTCACAACAACTGTAAAAAATTATAATAAATAAAAAATAAAATATAAAAACCTTTTTTATAAAATAATGACACCAGTATAGTAAAGGTGTAAGAGAAATGTTTTGTTTTTTTACTTGGTGGTTACATCATTTGACACCACTGAATGATTAAATCAAATTTGTTGTTGAAAATTGTATATTCCGTACAAAGACTGCATTTCTAACAACTTGGTACTTGCGTTTTGAACTACATTTTTCCCTGGACATCCTCATTTGTCACCATTTACTATCTCTGTCTGTTGTCAAGGCTACGAATAAGTTTAAACCAAATGGGTTTTCATTTCTTTTTCAGCAGAGAGAATCTACATTGGAGCATTCTAAAATTATCCATTGTAGTAGGAAATATGGCTTTTGTCACACTGTGCAGGTAAAATATTCTCTTTATAGAGGTCGCTTCATTTACAGAGGCTGCCACAACTGAATCAGGCCATGCACACAGCATCCATTGTAACCTAGTTTCAGAGATATAATCCACGTAAACTGCACTCTTCCCACTGGGAGATGATGGGAAAAGACAAATAGCTGCCCTATGGTTAGAGCCGTGTGTGAGCCAGCGGTCTGTGCGAAAAAGTCTCTTTACACGAGGGAAAGTCAACACAAAACTCATTTTACTTTGATAATGTGATGTATTTACATCATTTACTCACCCTTATGTCTTTCCAAACCTGTATGATATGTTTTTCTGCTGCAGAACACAGAAGAAAATGAAGAATTTTCAATACAATGATAGTCAATGGGGTCCAAAAGCTTCAAGCTACAAAAATGACATAAATGTAGGTCTTCTGAAGACTAAACAGAGCTAAGCTATTCACTCTTCAATCAAAACTAATCATTGATCAACTCATGCATATAGCAGTCCAAATCAAATATGGCACCACAACAATGACATCAAACCTCATTGGTGCATGTGTCATGATGTTACGTCACATGACACACAAAAACCAATCAGGTTTGATGTTAATGATGTGTACTTTACCTTTAGTATGTCCTTTTTGGAGCTTGCAATTTTTGGACCCCATTGACTTCCATTATTTGAAAAAAAAAAAACAAAAAAAAAAACAGCTGAAACATTCTTCAAATGTCTTCTTTTGTCTTCCGCAGAAGAAAAACAATCATATGAGTTTGGGACACAAGTTGAGGGTGAATAATGAAGTCAGAATTTTATTTTTGGGTGAACTACCCCTCAATAAACAGGTTTTCTGGGTGGAGTTTGATGATAACAACCTACAGCCAGCAAGTGTAAGCTGAAGTTCCAAAAACATACAGTTCGCTGGAGAACCGCTGAGTGGGTTTATGTCAGATCCGGCCTTGAGGCCTGAATACACAAAGGCTGTCAAAGGAAAAGAATAAGGAGACAGATCCATTCTCTTATGCTTCTCCTGGGCAGCCTCATTAGTATCTGCCCTGCCACTGAGTGCATGCAGCGGAGGAGATAGGCGTTGTCCAGGGAACAGATGAACGGTGAGAGATACGGACTGACATTTGCAAGAGAGAAAAGGCAGGATTAGTGCGATGGGAATAGAGCCAGAGAGAGATTAAACCGACATGGGCGCATGGGGTTGGGGAGGGAGGTGTTTTAGCTAGTTGGCCTCGAGTCAGGTCAGCCAAGAGGTCGTGAACTTTAACTTCTCTTGTGCTCGGTTACAAATTAGTCCTGCTGAAGACATTTAACTGTTTTAGTGCTCAGTAAATGGGGTCAGATTTGATTTCATGTCTCTGAAATCGCTGGTTCACCCAAAAATTTAAGTTCTGCCATTTTTCTGTAATTTCAAACCCAGTTCTTGTAAAGACCAAACGACATCTGTCCTAAAACCTTTTGGCACTTTGCCTGCTGCTTTCATTTTTGAGTGAACTTTCCTTTTCAGAAAGTAAAGTTCTTACAATATTTACTCATTATAATGTCATTTCAGACCATTTCTTTCTTTCTTTTAAAGACCAAATTCAAGACATTATTTGCTGTAAATCCAAAGTACTCTCATGGCAATTCATTCTCATTTTACATTTTGGTGAATTGGTGTTGAATACGTATGAATTCATATAAATTCATTCAAATATTTTTGTGTGCTCTGCTTATACCTCACTGACGGTTAGTTTTGGGGGTGGACATTCATGCTTACTGTACCTTTTTTCTAAAAATGGTACAATTTGTACAAAAAAAGTGTACAAATTCGAATGAATTTGTCACCAATTTATGAAAGCATTAAGTAGTTTTAGACTTATTTTCTTCTAAAGACCAAATTACAAACCAAATTTAAGACATTATTTGGTGTAAATCCAATATTATGGCAATTTGTTTTTACATTTTGGCAAATATTTTACATATTGGCGAATTTGTCCCATTTGCATTTTTCATAAAATTAGATTTAAGGGTGTACCTTGATGCTTATTTCTAAAAATCTTACATTTTTGTGTGAATAAAATTGTACAAATGTATACAAATTTGCCACCAGTTCACCAGATTAGGTTGGTAAATTTGCCCTAGCTCTGCTTGTTGCTTTGTCTGCTGCTTTACTCTCTGATATTGATAGTTCACGTAAAAATGAAAGTTTTGTCATTATTCACTCATCCTCATGTCATTTCAAACTCTATTTTCTTCTAAAGATCAAATTACAGACCAATTTTAAAACATTATTTGCTGTAAATCCAACATATTTTGTCAACTTGATGGCAAATTTGCATAAATTTGTACAATCTTAGTAAGTTTTCATACGATCTTTTTACACCCCATCGATGATTAGGTTTAGGGGTGGACCTTCTGCTTACTTTTTATTCTAGAAATCGTATGTTTTCATACAAAGCAAATCACATGAATTCATACAAATTTGTAACCAATTTACCAAAATGTAAAATAGAATGTTTTCTTTCTTTCTCTCCTAGCCACTTTTATGAAAGTAGTGAGGTCCAATTCATGAACAAATCATTCTTTAGAGCCAAATCCTTTCAATGTTTTGGCAGATCCAGCTTACAAAACTTATTTGAATGCAGCGTGTATGAATTTGACCAATCCAGTATCTGAGAGATTCAAAATGCATTTTCAGCACCTTGGACAGCGCTCTTCGTGCAGGACATCTTTTCAAATTTTGCATCCATACATTAATGAATTATGGGCACATTCACATAAAGTGAAAACATTCTTGACACACGGTATCACATGGCAAATGTCAAATATTAGGCCTACAACATCACAATACTCATAACTTTGTTGCAATTGCTAGTGACTCCCCAAGTAATGCAATAAAGTCAGGCATAATTCAGTTTAAATAATTTTTTGTTCATCATGGTTACATTCAGGCATTCAAGATTTGAAAACGATGCGGTTCATAATCATAACAGGGCACCAGTACTTGAGCGGGCTGAAAACTCTAGAGAGCAGTGTATGATAGGAAGCAGGTTTTCTTCAAGTCAGTGTGAAGGCTTCCAGGAATACCCCGTTCCCATGAGCGACTGGAGTCCAAGCATGGTGCACTTCCCCTGGGGTGCAAATACCAGCTGCCAGAACCTCCAGTCAGTCCCTGGGAGCCAAACTCCGACCCGATCAGCAGCCCAGGAAGAAAGTGCTCTCCAGGGATGGGCCAAAACAGCATTCCTACTTTTATTATCATCTTAAACCCACTCCCACCTGGAGCCAGACCCACAGAAGATGGCAATTGAGCTGTGGGACTGTTTCCAAATCTGTACCTGTATCACCAAGAAAGAAGAAAAGATATATTCTAAACTCCAACAGTAAGAATTTCCTGGAAGTGTATGTGCAGATGCAGTAAGCATTTATCTAGCCAAGTCAACATAACACTGTATTCCAATCTGATGTACAATTTTCTTCTTATTGTTAAGGTTATTTGGTATTTATTACATTAATGTTAAATAAATATAAATTACTTCCTCTCAATTACTGACATCAATCATTCACATATTATCGCAACCCTTCCTAACTGATGAAAAGTCCAAATTAATTCATGCCGCTGTGGAGAGATCAGAGCTTTTTTAGCGTTAATACCAATGACAGTGAGAATTACAAGAGATTAAGATTCCTCATTTCAGCAGTACAGATCCAGAAGCTTTGCTAATTCATTTTAAGGATGACAAAATTCACACCGGATAACAATGCTGCATTTTACACTCATAAGTGACTAGCCATCAAGATTCCTTAACCTTGAAAGCTATATTAACCTTTTATGACAGTTTTAGTCAGGAACGATACAATGAGCACTTTTTGAAGATAAAATATTCACTGGGTGTGTCTAAGTTTACAAGGATAGCGGCATCAAATCTTAAAGATATTCTGAGTAGCACAGAGGTCTATTTTTGTGGTACTATTTCAGGTAAACACACACCTAAAACAACTGATGATGGGTCAACATTTTATGTCGGTCTTTTCTTGCCTAAGTGGGTGATTCTAGGCCGGAATAACCTGCAAAGTGGACCATATTTTCCGCACTTCCCCTGGGGTCAAACAATACCAGCTACCAGAACCTCCAGTCAGTCCCTGGGAGCCAAGTCCCGATCCAAGTAGCAGCCCAGGAAGAAAGTGCTCTCCAGGAATTTGCCAAAGCCTAAATAGTTATTTGACTATTGGCTACTTATGATGATATCAGCTGAAAAGGAAAGTCATTTTAAAGGTGCCGCAAGTTTTTACAAGACAAACTTTGTTTTTCTTTAAATGAAACCAGCAGCGCTGCCCTTCAAAACTGCAAAGGAATTACACTTAGAGTTTATCACTTATCTTGGACCAGGACAAGTAGAACAACCTAGATGACAATATGATAAAATCTGAACATCGTTTGTACTTATCAAACAAGAGGTTACGGGGTTGTAAATATCGAGTTTTCTGACCAAATTAGGATTTGGATAAACAGTCCTGACCATATAAACAAACAGAGATATTCATAGATTAATTCAGACTTTGAAGCACACAGTCTCTATCCATATTTGACCAGACATATGGGAACACGGGATAAAATATAATTATGTTTGGACACAGAAAACATATTGAGCAGCATTTAAATCTGAAAGCATAATTGTTTGTCCAGTGGTCAAAACGACAGCGAATAAATTTACACAATTCTAAGCAGATTTGAAAAGCTCTGGAACGCAAATGTAAATATGTGAGTCAGGAGTGAATATATAGAGACAGACACATTGTGAAATCTACCGGCGTTTGAGAGAGATTATCCCTGCAGTAGGCCACTGGGACCTGGGGCTTCTGGGGGTTTGGGGGGAACAGAGAGATCTCCATAAAGCCTCAAACCACAGCAGGTATTAGGAAAAGGTTTAGTGAAGGTGAAAGATTAGTGAAAGGTCATACATATTAAAAAATTACAACTAAATTACCGTATTGGCCCGAATATAAGACGACCCTGATTATAAGACGACCCCCCTTTTTCCAGATGTACCTTTTGGAAAAAGGCTTTTTAAAAACCAAATCTATCGCTAGTATCTGTAAGCTTTGTTTAGGTTTGAGCACACTGCTTAATACTTTAACACATACCAATAATTCATGATATTCTCAGAGCAAACAAATGGAAACAGAGAAACATATCCTGCAGTATCCTGTAAACAAATACCACAAAAGGTTATTTTCTTGTTTACACTAAAAACTGCAAATGTTTCCCAGATCTGCCATTTCATGGGGTCCCCCAATTCAAAAATATATTGCAAAAATGTACTGAAGGAAAATACTAATATAATATGAAGTTATTGGATCTTCTTTCCATTTTAATGGAAAGGTGGAGGAAAAATAACACATTTATCCAATCCTTAGTAAATACTGCAATGGTAACAATAGTAACAATGAGACTACTGCTAAAAAATGCTGCTAAAATAAGAGCTGATATATATTAGTAATTACAGCTCTGAGTGGGGAAAAAAACTGAATGTGGCACAATAGTGAAGATACTTCAACTTGTGAAGCCTCATTCAGAACAGTAAACTAGCAACCAGAACCTGAAGCACACTAAACATCAAGAAATAAATACTACTGTAGCACTTACTGATGTGCATGAGGGCCTTTACATAAAACCGTGCATATATTTACAGTTCATAGGGTTATGAATGAGAAATCATTCATTTTACATCAGCTAGTGTATTCTTTATTTCTGTTACAGAACAAACAAAAATGTTCAGACACGGTTGAATACAATAATACCATGAGACATACACAAGATAGTGGAAATTAATACTTGCAGTAATAAAAAATATGTAAATATTGTAAGAAAAAAATATTTTATTTAAAAAATGTATAAATATATTTAAATACATTAAAATATTATTTAACTGATTGATTATTCATAATTTGTTAATTAGAATTACAAGTAACTAAATTATATGTAATATGTAAAAAAAATTTGTTATGCTGGTTGAAAGTCTCTTCACATCCCGAAGCAATCATTAAGTTAAGTCTTCTAAATGTATTTATCTGTATTTACAGTGGGTACGGAAAGTATTCAGACCCCCTTAAATTTTTCACTCTTTGTTATATTGCAGCCATTTGCTAAAATCATTTAAGTTAATTTTTTGTCCTCATTAATGTACACACAGCACCCCATATTGACAGAAAAACACAGAATCGTTGACATTTTTGCAGATTTATTAAAAAAGAAAAACTGAAATATCACATGGTCCTAAGTATTCAGACCCTTTGCTCAGTATTTAGTAGAAGCACCCTTTTGATCTAATACAGCCATGAGTCTTTTTGGGAAAGATGCAACAAGTTTTTCACACCTGGATTTGGGGATCCTCTGCCATTCCTCCTTGCAGATCCTCTCCAGTTCTGTCAGGTTGGATGGTAAACGTTGGTGGACAGCCATTTTTAGGTCTCTCCAGAGATGCTCAATTGGGTTTAAGTCAGGGCTCTGGCTGGGCCATTCAAGAACAGTCACAGAGTTGTTGTGAAGCCACTCCTTCGTTATTGTAGCTGTGTGCTTAGGGTCATTGTCTTGTTGGAAGGTAGCATTTTCCAAGATCTCCTACTGCACCTTTAATTCAAAGGAATTGTTTAGAATTTTGTGTCAATACTGTGTGAAATAAATATATAATCATTACTTTAAAATCTCAAAGGTCCTAAATATTAACCATTAAATTGCGACTTTGTTTTTTTGTAATTAAGACTTTATACATTGCAGTTGTGACATGCTTTCTTGTAATTGCAACTTAATTTCTCGTAATTGCAACTATTTACTATTTATTTATCACATAACTGAACCATTAAGTCTCGCAGTTGAATGGAGTTGCAATCACTTGCAAACTAATTATATTTACATTTTTGTTTCTCACAACGGTGACTTTTGTTTAATTTATTTCATTTCTGGCAAAAGTGAATATATGTCTTGCAATTGCAACTTTGTTACTCGCAACTTGCAACTGCAACTTTGTTTCTCATAAGTCTTATGTCTTGTTAAGTCTTGCTAAGTCTTGTATAAGTCTTGTTTCTCGCAAGTCTCAGTTGCATTGTTGTTTTTCTCAAGTCGCTTGTTTTTTGCAAGTCACAGTTGCAACTTTTTTCTCACAAGTTGCTTACTTTTTTTTCTCCCAACTGTCTTTGTTTCTTGTCATTTTGACCTCTGTTTCTTGCAATTGTGACTTAATTTCTCACAAGTCAGACTGTTTCTCGCAACTTCTACTTTGTTTCTCACAACTGTGATTTCATGAATTTTAAGTAAATAATGTGTAAAATAAATGTTTAATTACAGTCTAACACTACTAACAACTACAGAAACCTCAACTGTAACTTGGGCTACCATTAGCAGGCTAACTTTGCCAAATTCCATATTGCCAAACTCATTCTCATCACCATACACTTCATCATCGCGATCATCGCCGCTGGCTCCCATAGAGCCTTATTTTGGAGAGAACTGGCAACACAAGCTCTCAGTGAAATCAGATTCTGGCTTTGCCCCCAGGCTTGCCAATTCTTGCCTGTGGAGTTTGGATGTGATTTCCCAGTGGGTCTTGCGAAACATGCCCGGTCTCATCAGTGAATTAGCACACACTCTCTCGACGCGTCTTCCTCCTGATGAGGTGTATGCTTCTGAAAGCCTCTTAAGAGGAGAAAAAACAGGGACCAGTGGGTACGTCAAGTCTTGAGAATCGGCAGAACTAATGCTTGTGTGAGTGTGAGTGTGTGTGTGTGTGTGTGTGTGTGTGTGTGTGTGAAACCCATAAAAGACTGCGAGACTGTCACATATGATGATCTGAAGTGGCTCTCAGTAATCTTATATAAATCAAATTTAATCTCGCTAGCACCCACAGCCAACATAAAGCAATCAAAGGAAATTGCACTTTATCAGCAGATGTGTTGATACAGCACCAGCGGGAATCATAGTGATATCTCTGGGTGATATTAGCTTGTTTGAACCCTTCAATTGTTAGAATTAAAGGGGTCATATGACGTTGCTAAAAATAACATTATTTTGTGTATTTGGTGTAATGCAATGTTTTCGCAGTTTAAGGTTAAAAAAACATTATTTTCCACATAATGTACATTATTGTTGCTCCTCTATGCCCCGCCTTTCTGAAACACGTCGATTTTTACAAAGCTCGTCGGTCTGAAAAGGCGAGGTGTGCTGTGATTGGCCAGCTATCCAGTGCGTTGTGATTGGCCGAATACCTCAAGCGTGTGATGGAAATGTTACGCCCCTCACCATATTGTGATGCCCTGTCAGAGGTCAGAGAGCTCTCAGATTCCATCAAAAATATCTTAATTTGTGTTCCGAAGATGAATGAAGGTCTTACGGGTTTGGAACGACATGAGGGTGAGTAATTAATGACAGAATTTTCATTTTTGGGTGAACTATCCCTTTAAGTCTCACAAGTGTGACTTTGTTTCACACAAAAGTGGATATATGTCTTGCAATCATGACTTTGCTGCAACTACTAACATTTCTCGCAACTTCATCATTCAACTGCGACTTTTATTTCTTACAACTGCATCTTAGGTTTCTTGTAATTGCAACTTTTTTTCTCACAATAATGACTCACTTTCTTGTAATCGTGACTTTCTCACAATTTTAACTTTGTTTTTTTACAATTGCAAATTTTTATGTCACAGATGCTTACAGGGTCCAAGTTAAATGAGCCCACCCGCAAATAAGACACTATGATATTCTGTTGCCTCCTTCAATGCATGCCAGTGATTTTTCATACCCGTGTTATTGGTAAAGTAAAAGCACACTTCTAAGTGAACCACATGATTTGAGGCATCACTCACGTGTGTAGCACATACAGTGAAGGACGAGCTGCACATTGAACTTTAACAACAGTAATAGTTAAGTAAGTAGCGTAGTAATGCCCATTCATTGCTCTTCATTTTGCTAGACAAGGTGAACCGATCAGATTGCACTCAAGAGGAAAGCCAACACAATAAAGACCCCCCGATGACCTAGAGCACCTCAGGGCTCATCCGTCACGACTCCACTGATCAACTGCCTAATGAAACTATGCTTAATTTCCAATGTTTCATCCTAAACCGCTCTTTAGCTTGGTAATAGCCGACATATCAAGGGGCTTTTGAAAGCGGAGGGGGAAACAGGGAACGGTAATGGAGTGAAATGAATGCTGATGAAGGCTTTTTGTCTTTTTGTGTTATGTTTTATGCAATGAATGTTAGACTTTGTGTGAAATGGAAAACAAATCAGGCTAATCAACCCTTGTTAGATGTTGTGTAGCACAACTGAGCAGGTGTTTAGCCGTGTTTTACGTTATAAGGGTTTAATATAAATAAATATATTAATAAAATCTATTCTTATTTTGATAGAAACATTTGACATTTTTATGGAAAAGCTATTGAAAAATTATTGAGAAAATAATGGTCCATACTAATTGTAGGTTTATCTCAAACGCCAGATTTCACTCCATAATTTCAGACGTCATAAAAACACAAAATACATAAAATATATATGCACAAAAGCTTACGGTTAAGTCAAATGAGTCACATATTAATTCTGATTCAATGAGTTCATTCAGTGAAGGATTCTTGAACTGTTTGTGAGTCTTTTTGAACAATTAGAAGAAACGACTCAAATGAAGCATTTGCTTGTGAATCATTAGTCATGCTGTACAGTATGTTTGTTTCTACATACAGTCCACAAGAAAAATGTTTTCTCAACATTATAGTGCAATGCACAATCTTATCATATATGATTTCTAAGATTCAGATTAAGTCCTTGCTTTTTTAAAAGCTTAGCTTTGCATTAAGGATGAAGTATTTCAGACCAAAATACTTAGAATTGACTAGTCTTCAAGGATGCTTAACCATGAAAACATATACAGTATTTTATAATAGTTTTATCATATCTAGCTCAACGCTGCATTTTTACAAGTTATTTGACAAAAACGAGATTTGTTAGTCATAAGAAGCTTTTGAACAGAGGAGTTCAAAACAGCCAGAGGAATTGCACTGGTGGTTTGGTGCTTCTCTCACAACAGGTTTCCATAATAATTTAAATGACACTGTGATAAAATCTGACCAAGAGGCTTTTATCACAATCACTTACTCCCAGTCCTAATATTTTGAGTTTTTCATTTTGTCTGGCCATCTGGTAGTAGATTTAAACTGCCGGGATGGTATCAGCTCCACCGGTTAGGTCAGATCACAGTGATAAAGCATCTCCTCCATGAACTCCTATCATCGGCCTTCATCCGAGCTCACTAAAGGAGCGGGTGGCCAAGAGGACGATTATAATAACAGACACCGCTGGAGGCACGGCATAAGGTGCACTTCACTACAGAAACACGGCCTTGGGTCTCTCATCTGCCGAAATGCTTTCCATGTCCTCAAAGTCCTTATTTACAAAACAACAAACAGCACAAGCTATTTGAGGTAATGACAAATAAATTTGATTTCATTTTCAAGTTCAACATTTTCAAGAGTTGTTTTAATTTACTGACAGATTAAAGCTGCAGTCCGTAAATTTTGCCTCTTTGTCGCCATCTCTGTTTGAAAACTTGGAATTGCAGCTGTGTGCTGAATTATCTAGTTTGCGTGGGTTGTGAGTCGGCACGGCTCCAGCGCGGATGAATCTAATGTTCTGAAGAGTATGTGTGTGTGGCAGTCAGTCACCGCACCGGTGTGGATATTTACTGTACTTCGCAATCACAGATTCTAGCTACGTCTTGGAATATATGACCCAAATAAGAATTTTAACCGTATATTGCCATCTGAACGAGTAAGTAACAAGTCTGCCATGTTTGTTCTGACCAACTGAGGAAAAAAGCATTACCATAAATCTCACTACCAATGGTGATTAAATCTAAAGATCGGTTAGCTCATATCACATCAAACCGTTCAAATTATTATTATTGTTATACTTTATTCTCAAATGATTAATGTTAACAACATCAGCATTGCGTGACTATGAGTATATTGTGTATTAGCGTGTAGATTTCAATTTCTGCACAGTCTAATCTAATTGTCATACTCTTCGAATTTCATATGAAGAAATTCGTTTAACCCAAAAAGCTAATTATGCTCCCTTCAAACTGGTTTTCTTTAAAATACAAATATTTTTAACCAAAAAAAGTTACGGACTGCAGCTTTAAGTATGTCATGTGGTGCAACCATCAAATAAAAAGTAACAGCACAATTTTTACTTGAATACATAGGATCCTATGATTTTTTTTAAACATTTATCTTTTAGGTTTGTGAGTTTTGTTTGTTTGTTTGTTTGTTTTTAAACAAACATGATACAAACATCATCCTTCATAGTACGTTGTGATTTATGCAATGCCGAAAACGCATATGGAATCACAGAATCCAGTCATAAAAGTGGAATTTATTGTATAAAGTGGAATTTGGCAAAATTGGGATGAGTAAAACATTAGAAATATTGTAAACTTAATTAAATCAAGATATGGATTTGTGAATCGGGGTTATTATTAACTAAAAAATGTAAACTAAATGTAAAACAAAATATTATATATATTATTATTTCATTTTAATAAATAAAATATTTTCATTGCTTAAAATAAAACTAACATTTACTAAAAATATATATTTTTAAATACATTACCTTATTTTAAGTTTAAAATGAGCAATGTTAACTTATTTTAACATTGAACCTTTATTTTAATTCAAGTTTAAACTAAAAGAAAATTAGCAGTTTAACTTGAAGAAATTAGGCTATAAGAGAAATACATTCCTGTTGGACAGTAGAATGTATTTCTCAAAGTATAATTACAATTATAATACAGTTGATAAAAACCTTATTTTTTAGGAATATCACATAATTGTTTGTCCATGTTTTAATTTAAAGAGTAATTCCTTGTTGTGCAGCACTTTGTTTGGCAAAAATTGTTTAAAATTGTTTATCGAATTGTTTAAAATGAGTTTAAATACACTTTGATAGATCTTAAAAGTTTTTGATTTTTAAAATCATTCCTTTGATTCCGTTTGATTATAAATTTGCATTAAATCATAAAACGAAGAATTCAGAAAGATTTCTGGAATAATATAACATTTCTGAAATAAAAAAAATAAATAAATACATAAATAAACATTTTATATGGGCACTATTATTGATAATTTATTCTAATAAATTATTAAATTAAGTTTTTTTTTTTAAATATTAGATTAGAAATAATTTTTGCTTGTTTTTTTTTATTATTTAAACTATTAAAACATAATCCACAAAAAATGAAATGGAAAACTTGGGAAATTCAGAAAAAAATTGGGCAGGGGGGGTCAAATGGATTTCTTATGGTCTGCTGAAGTTATTTCTACAACATAACGTTCCTGCACATGTTTGCGCACATGACTTTGTTGGTTGCACCACATGAATTTGATTTGGTGGAAAATTATTTTCAAAAATGTTTCAAAACTTCAATATTGCCAGGAATGTTAAGGCACAATGCAATGCTCCGTCTGATAGTTCAACGTGATCTCATGATAATTCGTATGTATTTTACGTAAAATGTGGTTCTATAAAACATACATTTACTTACGTTTTTACAGGTACTAAAACATACAATACTGACGTATTTTCAGCATCTAAACGTACAAAACTTACGTAACGTTATTGACGACACCTAAAAATGAATCCTTATGAATATCGCGGCATTCATTTTATTATTAGCTGTTTTCAGTTGTCATATCAATTACCTTGTTTTCAATTGCAATATTAAATTGATTACTCGTTTACTTAATATGAAATGATAAAATTTCATTTTGTGTGATTTCTGCTGCCAGCTCGTTTCCAAGAATAGGCCTACATAATGTTAAACAAAATTTCACTTTAAACCTTAAAATAAATAATTTTTATGCAATCATCTAACCTTTACTTGTCATGTAATGTTTACTTTGATTGCCATGGGCCACAAAAGGCATTTTCTCCAACATGCTGTGACTGATAATAGAACTATAAAATACACCAAAAACGCAACATAATTATGAACTGAAACAATTTTATTTGTGCGCTGTAATCCAAATCTTCAGAATCCATACGACTGCGAGGAACAGACCCAAATCCAAGCCTTTATTCGGTGATCTTCATCCCGAGCAGCGAGTCCAGTCAGTGACCGTAAACAGCAAAGCCCGCGCTCTGACATGCTCTTTACAAATTCAAATGTTGCCGCTTCAAACGACAGGATTTACGGCAGGATAATCGAACGCTCATTGGCTCTCACCTGCATTCGTCACAGATTGCGACATGCCGTGTTTCTGGTGAAGTGTGTTTGAATGATGCGCGCGTGCCTTCACAAGTGGATTGGGAAAATAATCTGGATAATATTTTCAGCGATTAACAACATAAATTCTGCTCTGCACCTCACACAAACCTACTGTATTCCACCAGAGAGGACTGCGGCTGCAACGCATCGTGATTTGGGTTACTTTTGGTACTGCTTTTGACATTTTTACAATAAATAAATGATTGCAATTGCATTTATCTGTCTGTCATGTTTTTCTTATACTGTACAGAAATGTTTAGGTTTATAAGTAGGAGAGGATTAGAGACTATAAAAATATTTTAATGCTATATTGTTACTAAAATTGTTATTTTCCGGCATATTTCGGTCAATTGCGTTTTATATAATTTTATATTCGCTATAAAATGGGTAGTTTAAGGTTTGGGGGTAGGTTAAGGGGTCTAAAAATCTAAATCGCTTATTGATAAAATGATAAAAATGCATTGATACGAATATCTTAATGATATAAAATTACGTAAATATTTATAAGTTTTTTAGCTAAAAATACGTAGCTATTTGAACGTTTTAAACGTTGAAATCGGTCTAAATTGTATGTTTTAGCATCAATAAAAACGTATAAAAACGTACGTTTTGTGCTTGTTAATGTTATGTATTAATACCTACGTTTAAACATGAGACCAGGCTGGATAGTTGGATCCAGATTAAAGTGCTGGTGTGAGGTTTCTATTCCCGGCGGTGACAGAGCGCCACTCATCGACATCATTGAATTCTGAAGCTCTACGGTTTCATTGTCAGAATACAAATGCCAAATTTCACGGTTAATAAGCAAATCAAAATGAAGCCCCTAAAAGTTGGTTCCCGCCATATTTCTAAGTGTAGCCTTTTACTCAGGCTGCTATTTCTCTCGCACTGCTCCTCTCAATTAATTAACTTCAAAGCGTATTGTTTGCCCTTTCTTCTACAAGTCTCGCTCCTGCTGAGTTTTCGCCTCAAGTACTAGGTATGCTTTACTTAAACCAGAACCAGAGTCATCCTGTGTTTTTCACCATATTCTTTCATGATGATCAAAGACAATGTTTTCATCAGGAATTGCAAAGCTGTTTTTTTTTGCATATCATGCATAAAAAGCAATTTTCCAGCGGCGGGATCATGAGATGGTGAGCTGAATTCAAACAAACACCATGCCGTACGTCTCTGCCTGCTTATGAATGTGGGCCGCTGTCGAAACAGCTGCAGGATCGATTTTAGGCAGGATGAGCTGTGAAATGCAGTCAAGGTTTCAACAGATGACCATCCAACATCCATAAGCCTTAGATGTAGACTCCATATTCAGTGTAATTTGAATGAAAACGAGGCTCTGGGGATCACTATTGATTTGAATAGATACACAGCATGATTTGACCATACAGTAAGTATTAAACTTTGGTTACTTAATTCGTCCTACACCATTCCAGAGCAATCTGGACTATAATTTTCACTTTGCAGATGACAAAATGGGAAGGGGAAAAAATATATTTTTGCTTCAATTAGAGCAGTGTACAGAGGGCCGCAATCATATCTTGTCACCCTTATATACACATATACACTGAACAAAATTATAAACACTGTGGCATATCAAGATGCTGATTAGACAGCATGATTATTGCACAGGTGTGCCTTAGGCTGGCCACAATAAAAGGCCACTCTAAAATGTGCAGTTTTACTGT
>NW_015555819.1:2349178-2351040 GCF_001515605.1 Sinocyclocheilus anshuiensis
AAATGAACATTCAATTCACGGGCAACAGCTCTGGTGGACATTCCTGCAGTCAGCATGCCAATTGCACGCTCCCTCAAAACTTGTGACATCTGTAAAATGTGCCGTTTTATCACACAGCACAATGCCAGAGTGGCCTTTTATTGTGGCCAGCCTAAGGCACACCTGTGCAATAATCTTGCTGTCTAATCAGCATCTTGATATGCCACACCTGTGAGGTGGATGGATTATCTCGGCAAAGGAGAAGTGCTCACTAACACAGATTTAGACAGATTTGTGAACAATATTAAAATTTGTATTAAAAAACAGTATATCAAAAATGATTTACATTTGTATATTATTCAAAAATACATAATTTATCATTTAAACTGTATAATGTATAATTTATAAAAATGTAATTTTCTTAAAATATTAATACAACTTTTTTTTTATTATAGAAAAATACATTATACAATTACAGGATTATAAATTATGTGAAATGTAAAAATATTTTATCAAAAATGTTATAAAATATACATTTATATTATACAAAATATATATTTATAATAATAAGTAAAATTTATAAAAATGTAATGTTATAAAAAAGTAATAAAATTTACATTTTTATATTATAGAAAAAAAATATATAATTCTAAATAATAATGTATATATAAATTATGTAAAATGTATAGCATTTTATAGAACAATTATATAAAATGCATAAATAATTGTTATATTGTACAAAAATACATTATACAAATAAATTAAACAACTAAATTATAAATTACGTAAATTTATAACATTTACATTGTATAAAAAAGATAAATAAGTTTTGTATTTTACCAAAAAAAAATTCCAAGTGCAATTTTTTCATGAGTACATGGATGGTTGCAGTGGCGTAACTTTGCTTTGAAAAGTGGTGGGGACACCGCGCAACTATTTTGTTAGTTTTTTATTTAATAACCTAATTTACTTGGGGACTGGGTTTAGAGTTGGACAAACTTAATTTTTGCTTTTCAAAAATACATCGATGTACCAGGGGCGGCGCCAGAGAATTTTGAACGTAGGTGCTGAGGGGGTGCTAGATCATTGACAGAGTGAGCTGGCCAATTCAGGGCTCCAGACTCATTCTTCCCACTGGTCGCTCTTTTGCAATTAACTTTCTCAGGTGGTTGCACTAGCACGTTTTTTTTTGTTTTTTTGCGCTACAACATGCTATTAATCAACGCATGCTGATTAGCTTTTATCGTAGTTTATAGTTATATGGAAACGAAAGTAGTTAACATTCAACCCGTTCTTTTTCATCAGTAGTATTATTTGTGATTTGAATTTTGTGAACGGGAGTTCCTCTTTTGCCATGTTATAAGCCGGGCTTCGGATGCTTTCACTTTCGATTTCACGATCTTGTCAGGTTTTACAATAAAATATAATTGTCTGTTTAGCTTACATCTATACACCTTTCACCTTTTAAGACAAAAAAAAAAGATGGATTCATTATTTTTAATTAAAATGCACAACAACAATAAAACAGTAAGATTCAATGACAAACTAGCTTACAAAACGTTATTAACAAAAACGAGTAAGATGAGGCATGGCATAGGCCTACACTCTGTATTAGGCTATATAATGACTAATAAATTACAGAACGTTTAGCAAACACTGAGGAATCAAAAAAAAAAAGAGAGAGAGAGAGAGAGAGCCTCCATAGCATTACGTGAAGTAAACAGCAAAGATAAGCTTTTCAAAATGAAAACAAAACAAGAAGAAAAGTAAAACTAAACTTGCTGCCGGTGACACTGCTTGCATGTTTTTTTTCCCCCCACAAGAATACCAACATGTTCACCTTCTCTGGTTTAAGAAGCGGTCTTTTACTTTACTTAAGCGTG
>NW_015555819.1:2351134-2355835 GCF_001515605.1 Sinocyclocheilus anshuiensis
GTGCATTTCTATTAAAGGCACGTCCATGTGGAGATGGCGAGTCAGTGTCGGCATTTGGCAACCTCATCTTTGCACCCGACACTGACTCAGAAAGCACTAGTTTATTAATAAATAAGTCAAATGTTGTTGTTGTTTTTTTATCACCCTAATTAGATTATGAAGAATGATTTGTTGATCTTGTTTTCCCTTTAATCCCTGTAATACCTTCCGCAATATATTTTTCAATTACTTTCAAAAAGTGGTAGGGACAATATCGACCCTGGCAAAAAGTGGTGGGGACATGTCCCACCCGTCACACCCGCAAATTACGCCTATGGATGGTTGACATTTAGACAAATAAATAAATAAATCCATATGAAAACTATGAGGAATGAAACTAACACAGTTGCATTACACACCCATTTTGGCTCAGAAAAAGGTACATGATAATTTCATCTCTGTTTCGTTTCTCTGAGCTGAACCCTGAAGCTGTCATGCGGTGCGACTTTTCACATATTCCATGAAAAACTAAAAACCACATATTTTTGCTGAAAGAAACATATCACATTAATTTCTAATCATTAGTCTACTGAAATCAAAAATATCAATTTGGGCGCAGGTCTCGGCGTATGAATTTCGTGATATTTCATAAGCGTACAGCCGGAGCTGTGAAAGACGGAGCCCAAGGATGTGTGCGCTTGGTTTGCGGAGCCTCGGGCTTTCGCTCGCACAACCAACACCAGAGAAAGACGTGTTTCTGTCATCTCAGAGGAACCCAGAAACCCCCCAAACCTCCACCGACAGCAAACACCATCACATGACTTCAGCACCGCAATACCCCGTGGAAGAAGACACTGAATTAGGCCTAAATAAACGGATGTTAAGCTACATCAGGCAGCTACAGCATGGTCACATTGTTATAAAATCTAAACCGAGAAAATCCTACACAACACAAAGTTATTTTTGTATTGTGACAACCTGTATTTTAAATTGTGAACACTGAATTATGTTTTAGGGTTAATGGAAGTCTCAGTTTTTGTTTATTTGTTTGTTTGTTTGTCATTTTACAGTGCATGACAATTAAATACATTCAATAATGTAATGCAAAATAACACGATAGTAATCATTTCATGATCATTCCTGCAATACTTTAATGAAAACAGTCCTATTTTTTTCCACATGTAATAAGAATTATTTTTGTTTCATATTACAACAGGCTAAACAAAAAAGCCTAATATTTCAGAACTTTCTTTATCGTTATTAAGAATCATTCTATCAAAATAATTTCTTAAACTAATGTAATAATTAAATTAGATTTATGTATTTATTTTAATCTTTTAAAGTCTCTTCTGCTCATTGCATGCATTTATAAGACAGAAATATTGTGAAATATTTATACAACTTAAAATCATTATTTTGTAACATATTGTAAAATATAATTTATTGCTGCTGAATTTTCAGCATATTCTGATATGCTCATTTGCCGCTCAAAAACATTTCTGATTATTATCAATGCTGAAAACAGTTGTTTTTATAGAAAGTGCAAAAAAATATGAATTCTTTGTCACTTTTGGTCAATTTAATGTTCATTAAAAATCCTTTCTTTCCAAAAAAAAGTCTTACTGACCCCAAACTAAATGTAACTACATATGTAAACTGAAATAAAACAAATTATGCTAATAATATATAAAATAAATATTTTTTTATTAAAATAGATAACTTCTCATCACAAAATATACATTCACTGCTTTTTTTTTTTCTTTTGATTTGGGGGTGAAATATCCCATGTGACCCATGACTTTTCCTGGGTTTGACAGTATATCTGACAGGTTTCAGCTCTTCATATCGCAGTCATTCACAGAAAGCATCGTCCTCTGGTTCTTCCAGACAGCTCAGCGTCACGTGACCTCTCTCTCTCTCTCTCTCGATCAGACACACACGGGACGGGACGATGTAAAGATTTGAGTCCTGAGAGAACGACAGCAAACACACAATCCCAAAGCCCAGAGAGAGAGAGCCGAGAGGCTGGATGAGACGAGTGTGTTTGAGCAGGAAACAGTGAATGAGATTCTGCTCCATTCGTTCTCACCCAACACATCCAAACCAAACCAAATCAACCCCCAAACAACATCCAGTATTAAGATGCTCTTCAATAGAATTTAACCAGGGATTCTTCAATGACCTGGAATACATCTTTTCTCTAAAAGAAAACAAAAAAATAATAATATTCAATCAGTTTAAATAATATCACTTATTTTAATATTTTTGGTAACTAAAGCTGAAATAAAATAAAATAAAATATAAATAAATAAAATGAAAAATGTAAATGAAAAAAATTAGAAATGTTGCCTAGCCAACTAAATTAAGATAAATTATTTTAAGACTAAAATTACTAATTAAAAATATAAAAACAAACTCAACTAAAACTGGGAAAAAAATAAAACCAAATAGTGAGACTTAAAAACAAAAACTAAATTAAAATGAAAATTGAAAATATATAAAAAAAGCTTATTCAAATAAAATATAAATAAAAACTATAATAGTATATACATGATACTAAAATAACACTGATTTGCACCAAAATACTTATACATATAATAAACAGCAATATTTGCCTATGTATGTTTTTACAGAAAGGTTTAAAAGCATGCAAAAGGACAAATGGGGCTTTTTTGAGCAATGACAAACAAATCATTTAATCGGTGTTTTGAACCGATTAAAACAGTGTTCAAAAAATGTGTTTGAAGAAAATGAATCAAACTTCGAGTTTAAATCAGACACAGGGTCAATCCAGTGTTATTTTAGTATCATTGAGATGTTATTATAATTTTTATTAATACTTTGGATCAGTTTTTATTTTAATTTAAATTTAAATTAAGTTTTACTAGTTTAGTTGTTTTAGTCAAATTTAAGTAGTTTTTGTTTTTATTATTTAATATTTATTTTATTTATTGTTTTTATTATTATTATTATTATTATTTCGTTTTTATTACATTTTTATTTCAAATGCTGCAGAGCTGGAATAAATAGTTTTTTTAATTTTATTTCAGTTAATGTTTATTTTATAATGAAAATGGTTTTAATTTTAGTTTTAGTTTCAGTTTTAATAAAAACAAAATTAAAAGTATCAAAGTGTTGTCACATGGCTTATGCTTTATATTCAAAGTCTGCAGAAGCTGTATTACAAGCTATGCATGACAAATTTAAGAAATGTAAACTGTAGACTTTCTCCACTGATAATCTAGATCTCCACCAAAATGCTGAAAACTTTTTTGCAATATCATTCAGATTCAAAAATGGATTTGAAGTCAAACCAAACTTCGACATGCTGTCAGGACGGGGAGTGAGATTTAAGAGCGACAGCGGAGGGGCTGATTTTCAAAAGTCTGTTTTTAAAGCAGTCCTTTTGAGTTTGACAGATGTGATCACAATCGTCTGCAATTGTATGCAAACTCCATGCTAACAAGCGAGCTAATCAGCGAGACAAACACGGACACGCCGCCGATCCATCAAACCACGGTTTTAGTCGTGAAAATGCAAAACAACATCTAACATGCTGTTTTTTTGTATTTGGCCACCCATGGAAACCAAGTTGACCTTTTGTGACCTTTCCCAGCAGCCACCTGCCAGTTGGCCTGTTCTCCACTGGTCCCCTGAGAGCCCGCTCTCACCCTCCTCCATGTTAACCGCGCTGAGAGGCCAATTACAACAGCCATCAGTCTGTCCTGACTGTCCCCAAACCCTATGATCACGGGCCCCTTTCAACCCCCAGCCTTAAGGGTTTTCGCCGGGACAGCGCCACCGAAATCTCCCTCCGCCTTCGTTAGAGCCAGAGGAACCACAGCAGCGCCCGAGGCGGTGGAGCAGGACAGAGATGAAAAGATGTCTCAGCACATTTCACTTAGAAACATGTCGATTCGCCTACCACACTTTCTCCAGAGTAACTGCTGCGTCTCCCCCGGGCCCTCGACGGGATGGAGCTAATGCCGTTACAGAGTTAATACTGTTTATTTGTTTACTTATTTACTCTGACCTGCATCCAAGAACAAAAGGAGAACAGCGGATCCGTCCCACACTCCGCACAAACAACTGTCAGACACCAACCCAGCGTGACAGATCAAAGCGCGACTTCCCTGATCAAAGCGTTACATGTTGAAGCCGAAGCTCTTCTTCATAGGCACGTAGGTGTCCTGTGTTGTTTTCATCCTCATTTTGGGTTGTTTTTTTCGTCCTCTCACAGTTCAAGGTTGCGATATAGATGCTAATATACCCACGTACACAGCGGTTCAACATACTGAACACTTACATCAAATTAAATATGGCATCTGTTAGTGGTTTCGTTAGTACAACAGTACAGTTAACCCTTTCACTGGTGAGTTTAAAGCCCCGTTCACACCAAGAACGATAACTATAAAGATAACGATATTAGCATCCACACCAGCGAACGATATCGTCTGTTTATTCTAAACGTACTAAATGTAATAAGTAATGCACTCAACCGCCGTGGCCTGTATGCATGCTCAACACGCAAGTCTCTATTGCTGAAGAAAAAGCATGTTGAAGCTCGTTTAAAGTTTGATTGGGAGGCCATGGCGGATCAGGGGCATCGGGAGGCCATAGCGGAGCAGGTAGTTTAGGAGGCCATGGAGGATCAGGAGCCTCGGGAGGCCATGGCGGATCCGGAGCATCGGGAGGCTATGGCGGAGCAGGTAGTTTCGGAGG
>NW_015555819.1:2356631-2389131 GCF_001515605.1 Sinocyclocheilus anshuiensis
TACCGTATACCGTGATAAAAGCATTAGCAATTAATCGCAACATGAAAATTTGATACCGGCATATCCCTAGCCAAAATACACACCAGGCTTGGAGGTCAATTGGCACATCACCCCAAAACATCATGGTGTGGCACTGGCAAAATTCATATAATTGAAGGAGGATGAATGGAAAATGAAGACATTCTTGATAAATATCTGCTGCCATCTACCAGGATGGATGATGAAGATGAAATGAGGACATTCCAGCGAGACAATGATCCCAAACACAGCCAAGGAAACTCTCAATTAGTTTCAGAGAAAGAAAGTAAAGCTGCTAGAATGGCCCAGCTAATCACCTGACTTGAATCCAATAGAAAATCTATGGAAAGAACTACAGATCAGTTCAAGTTCAAGTTCAAGTTCATTTTATTTGTAGAGCACATATACAACAGCCACCAGGCTGACCAAAGTGCTTTCCAGAAGAGCAACAATTTTACCACATACACAGACAACAAACCAGACAAAAATTTAAAACCGCACATTTAAAAATTACCATATCACAGTAGTCAATACACTAAGGAAAACAAATAAGTTTTTAGCAAGGACTTAAAAACAGACAAAGAAGGGGCCATTCTAATCTCTAAAGGAAGGGTATTCCAGAGTCGTGGCCCTGCCACCGCAAATGCACGCTCCCCTCTACGCTTAAGCCTAACGTGAGGGACCACCAACAAGGCCTGGTCACAGGATCGAAGGCTTCTAGACGGAGAATAGAAGTAAAGAAGTAAAGAGAATAGATAGACAGGAGCTTGACATGTGAATAATCCCGCCCACTCTAAAGCGGTACTGAACTGCAGTGGAAACGCAAACCGAGCCGAGCCGTGTCGTACCGTACTGAGCCGTGCCGAGTCGTACCACGCAGTGGAAAAGCACCATTAGTTCTACAGCTTCAGTTTCGGAAAACACATACAGCTGTTCCCTCACCACAGTGCAACAGTGAAAAGGGACCCCTTTCAGTGACACGTTCTGAACGTTGTTTAAGCGACATACACCGGTATTGTGGTATTTAAAAAATTCATATCATAACAAAAATAAACACCGGTATTGTTTCTCCATACAGGAGGCGTCTTGAAGCTGTCGTTACCAACAAAGGCTTTTGTACGAAGTATTAAATCAATTTCAGTAAGCGCAAACTTTGCAATTTTCATCAAACTTATTTGTTTTGTTTTCTTTATATGTATGGATTACTTGGGTTGTTACCGACATCTGGGTGAACTGATCATCTCTTTCGCTTAACTACTAGTGGATACTCGCCTGCGCGCAATCAAAGGCATAAAAGACTCATGGCAGTTTTATTTTTGTTCTGGAGCTGATGATCCCGCACACTGGAGCGCACTCACCACCAACTGGACAGGGGTGGGAATTACAGTTATAAATTACAATAGATCACCCTCAGTGTAATCTGTCAAAGTGGCGGACGGCTTTCAGATTTTCCCGTCAATGACGCTACCTCTGAGATTTAAATGAGATTTAAAATTAAATGCCTAAATCCCTGACAACATTTAAAAAAAAAAAAAAAAAGATTAAATGAATGAATTGTTTAAAAGTTCAAAAACTGTCCAATTTTATAAATAAAACACTACAAATAACTATTCATTCAAATCAAAAAAAACTGATTTGATTTGCCATTACTGCAGTCTGTAGAGGGTTAAAGCATATGCACACTATGATGGCTTTAAATCCTGTCAAATATGTCAGTCCACCTCACGGCTATATTAGGTAGGTCCCTTCTCTCCTGCAACATAATGAGGATGAGACACTCTGTGCCGCATATGGGGGTGAAAGAGGGTTTCCACAAAGGCAAACGTCTCATCTTATTCCTCATGTCCCACCTGTCACGACTGCATATGGAGGAGATGGGAGGAAGGCGGAGGAAACTGAAGGAAGAGTGCAGAACAAGAGCAAGGAAAGGCTTGACTTATCAGCAGGAGTTTAACACATGGTCCCCAAGACCCCTATTAGAGCCGCTGCAGACACACTGCTGCTGGGAAACCGATCATGAATGAAACTCTGGGATCTGATGGCCACTGTGAGTGTGTGCAAGAAACAACCGTTTCAATTAGCCATAGATTTGTTAGGCTCTTGTGAACATGGACAAAGTCACACCAATGCCTGTAGGTGTGTAAAAGAGTGTACAAACACAAACACATCTGCAAGGTTCACCTGTAAGATCAGCATAATCCATAAAGCAGTGTAAGCATTTGTGTAAATATGCTAGCCAAACTTTCGACATCGAGCATAAAATCTGGTCCACTTGATAGTATTTTCTGTTCAGGAGCCACCCACAAAGAATGTTGTTTGATGTTTCTTTTGATGTGAACAGTCCTTTCAATGTGTAACACTGTTTTAAAGATATGTTAAGTATTTAGAAGCCCAGACAACATTTCTGTCAGGACCATTATCGTCAAATATGATTGCCAATTAGCATACAGTTTGGATTGGCGGTATGGTTCAGTTCTGGGCAAGAACTCCCTGCGCATCCATGCAGCCTAGCATTGATGAGAGCAGGGAGAGCAGCAATAACCCCCCAGGGTAAAGAGAACAGAACCAACATAAATGTATTGTAGATATCGTTAAAGTTCAATAATGTTATGTACACATTTTAGAATTAATCTGCTTCAAAGGAGAATCAGAAGGCTGAATCCTGACTGACAGAGGAGGAGTTGGGGATGGAGGAGGGTAATTAGCTATTGAGCAATGCGAAAACTGCTGATAATACTGAGGGACCTTATATATGAATGCTTAGATAGGTGTCGTATTCCCATAGGTTGATGGGGATCAGCTGAGAGTCAGCTGATGCGAGCTTGACTAACATGACCTGCCAGAACTAACGCTACGCTAGATTTTTGGCAAAACAATATTACGTAGATTTTTGCACACTTCGCAACACTTTCAAAGTGAAATGTCCAGGGAGTGGCGCTAAAAGAGCATTCAGTTTTATCAGAAACAGATGAACATGAATCTGGAAATGCTTTCTTACGTTAGTTGTTGTGTGTATCACTGCAGTTCAGGAATGAAATGTCCGGTAAGTGATGCTAAAACGTTGATGCTCAATTGCTTATGAAAATAAGATAAACCCAACTCTAACTCTAACTCTAACCGATAGTGTTAACAAACACAAACATGAGATAAAATGCATATGTTGAGGCAAACATGCCAGTTCATCTTGCTTCTACAAGTCTTTGAGCTCTTTTATTGTGACTTGTGTTTTTGGGACTCATAACAAAGCGTTTCGTATCACGAGTGATGCTGTACCGGGTGCGCTACTCAGCAAGTTTACTATATCAGAAAAGCTGTACATATGGAGCTGGTTGCATCATGCAAACTGTATTAGTTTGCAAATTATACATGATGCAAAAAGTGTGTTAAGTGTTAAATAAGTTTTTATTAATCAATAATCTGCTTCTGTAATCATAATTTGTGTGAAAGGAATAAAAGTTGTTGGTGTTTTACTGCTATTAGTCTTCACTTCAGCTGGAAACTGTTGTGAATTCAAAAACTACATTTTTCAGTTTCTGATATCATGGTTGAGATGCTCTATTCAAAGTTAGTTTATTTATCCACTGGATTTTGTTTTCACAGGCAGCTTAAAGTTTGGTGTGCTGAAATAAGGTTACTATTTCACGGTTTCAAATCCAGGATATATTTCACCTCACACACTCCACTTACTCAAGCTACATCAATAACGGTGATGTTCCCACTCAAGACCAGTCAATGAAGAGTGAGTGATTAAATTAATATAAAAGCACTTACATCAACTGTAATTAATCACATTTAATCGTGATTGTAGAATGTCTACGAGTGCAGGTGCTCATCTAGATTGACCTCTGGCCTTTGATCATTGAACTGATTCAAAAGAACCAAGCAATTGTCTGTCTATCTACAACTTACTGTATACCTACAAATCTACAGTCTTTGTTGCAGCCTAGAATTAAACCGCTGATTTCGTTTGGCCAGAGGAGAACGGAACACTATTTCGACACGCTGTTTAATACTGTAATGCTGCTTTTACACAATCTGCATTGTAAAAAGCGCTATATAAATAATGGTGACTTGACTTGACTACCTATTTACTGGACGAATATCACAAAAACATGTCCAAGTGACACATCAGCACAAATACAATTAAAAATAAACAAATCAATCCATTTTTTCTCATTTTGATATTTTCATTACTAATTAGACAACATTTAATAAATAAATATTTGTTCCCTCATTTTGAGATTAATTATGGCCAATGTTCAATAAATAAATCATTTTTTTTATCATTTTGATATTTGCATTACTAATTATTGTCAACGTTTAATAAATAAATCCTTTTTTTACACATTTTGATATTTTAATGACTAATTACGGACAACTTTTAATAAATAAATCCATTTTATTCTCATTTTAATATTTGCATGACGAATTACTGCCGACTTTCAATAAATAGGCTAAATCCATGTTTTCTCATTTTGATATTTCTTTCATGGCTAAATCTGACCATTACAACTATTTCAACTATTACATTACCTTATCCATGTATTTTTATTTCATAATTCCTATTGTTGTCAGTGATGTATACAGCACGTGTATATTTAAATCAGCTTAAATAAAAAGCAGCACAACAAATGTTTATCATATATCAAAGTTCATAAAAGTTGTATTTCATGTTTCATATTGATATTCATATCTGGAGTCAATACGATCAAATACGACTATGACAAAATACAGCTTCTTGAAATTCCTGACAGGTTTTGAGAGTTTCACCCTGACTATAAATTAATTGGTCAAACTGAATCTTTAAACTGAGGGTCAAGAAATCCTTATATTTCTTCAAATAAAGCATAGAGTTTTGCTGACCAAATGCTGATTTGGCAGTTCAGCTTTATGTTGCACATGGTGTGCGGAGGGTTTGCGCTCACATGCAACTCAGCAAGGCAAGAAAAAGCAGAAAAGAGAGATTTTAGTGCGGGATGAGAGGGTTTTGTCTGGTTACATAACCTCCAGAGAGCACAGGCCAGCCATCTGCTGCTGCACGATCTACAGGCTCGTCCATTACTAACAGCAGCAAGGTTTAATCCTCTCATCCACTATCTTTGTTCCCTCTCATCTCTTTCTCTCTTATCAGGCCCATATGTCTCTCTTTGTCCTCACTTCTACCTCTCTGTCCGGTCCCTGCTCATCTTGCCTTCTGCGTTACTGTCCTCTGTCCACGTTTGATGTCTCTCTCCCTCTGTCTGTTTCAGTCTTTCTCTTGTACTGCATCTTCTTGCGGTTTTGTATCTGTCTGGTTTGCTGAGACATACAACACTGTAAAACTGTAGACTGCTGAACGCTTTTGTAGCTAACACTTGTAGAGGCTCACTTCTGCTGTATTTTTTTTCTAAGAAATTGACTTTTTCTAAGAAATCAAATTTCATGAAACCTGTCAAGAACATATTTCAGTAAAACATTCACCCCAAATTTTTAAGAAAGAAAAGAAATATAAGAAAGAATAAAGAAAATAAATGTATAATAATAATAATAATAATTATTATTCTCAAATAAATAACAAAATAATAATATTCATAAATTATTTTAAAATAAAATAAAAATAAAACAATAAATAATAATAATCATAATTATTAATAGTATTATTATTATACAAATAAACCATTTATTGTGTTTATTTATAATATTAACAACAAGTATTATTCTAAAATAAATATAATGAAATAATCAGGGGTTAAAAGCAAAAAAAAAATCCTGAGCCTGAACTTTTTTCCGGGGGTTGGGGGTTGCGGGGGCGGACACATACACAGGGTTATTTGGCAAACAAAAAAAGAAAATGATTTTCCTTGAAACTAACTAGTAACGTATCTGCCATTGCCATTAGCCCTTGACAGGCTCAGACTACAGATTACGGTGCGATATTTGAAACAGCAATACCAAGAAAGTTTACTCACTACAATATGGTGCACATGTAACATTTAGGATGCTTTTGATATAAAGTTTTGCTGGTTAGCTTTGTCCTTGACAGGGTACAAGATGACCTACAATCTAAAACATGAAATTTCTGAAATTGTTTTGTTCAAAAGAAATAATGGTAAATTAAATATTAGGAAATGAATATAAAATAGGAAATATACAAAGACAGTTTACTACAGAAAACTACAGTTCAGTTCAATTAACAACAACAAAAACATTAAAATGGTCCAAGAACTGATAACTTAAACAGGGTTCGTACAGATACTGCAAAATAAAATTCCAGGACTTTCAAGGACTTGCACTACTTTTTTGGTTTTCAAGGACTAAAATCAGATCTCACTTATTAATCAATATTGTTATTATCTTTCAAATTCTAATAAATAAACTAATAAAACAAAATGGTACAAATAAAGTGCAGCACATGCAAAGAATGCAACACTTGGAAAATTATGAGCTTTATCACACTCATAGACACTAGGGGGGTGTGACGATACACTTAGCTCACAAGGTGAGACAAATTGCAGATACTTGGTTCACTAGAACGAGACAATGTTTCAATACTTTAAGAAATTTTCAAATTACAAAATATTTGTCTTTTAATCACAAAAAGTAAAACAATGCAGTTGTATTTTGAAAAATGTAATATGCCTATATTATAATAAATACCTGCAGAGGGCGCCAACAGCCTGGTGAGGTTTCATGTATTTCAACGACGGTTAAATCCATTTAATTTTAATATCTGGCCACATGCAAAGTCAGAAACTTTTATTTTGAAATCGCGATGTACAATAAATGGCATATTTACCTATATTATAACAAATACCTGCAGAGGGCGCCAACGGCCTGGTGATGTTTCATGTGATTCAACGACATTTAAATCCATTTAATTTTAATATTTGGCCACATGCAAAGTCAAAAACTTTAATTTTGAAATCACAATGTACAATAAATCGCATATTTAGAAATATTTTGATGTATTCTCCTGTTTTGGCATAGGTTTAAATGATTTACGTTACAAAATCAAGTGACTTTTCCCAGATGAACGTTAAGCAACCCAAACTCACCGCATATGCAGAGGAAGAGTTTAGCCCCTTTTACACATACAGACTGTTAAATTACTGGTAAATTACCGTGAAGAGATCATGTGTGAACAGGACCTTTTCAAAAATACAGGCAAATTCGTTCTGGCAATCATATCGTTCTTATGGAGATGAGGTGATTACTCTGAGCTGTTTACGCTGCTTTTTTAAATAGCTTTTCTATGTAAATATGACGCTAGATGGAAATCTTTGACCATTGCGCCTCACAGCTTTTTCAATGTGCCGCGCTTGAGACCCACCCAGGCTTCTTTTCCATTCATCAGCTAATGCACGTCTCGTGTTTATAAGAGCAAAACTTCTGATTGGCTAGTAATGTTAGTTTGGTTGAGAGTGAAAGCTGTGTTCCTCTCATACACTGGTAGGCGAACTCATGAACTCGAACGTGATATCAACAAGTGTTTTTAAATGTAAGACGACTATCTTTTTTTTTCCCGCAGCCAAACGCTGCACGCCGGAGATCCGGCACAGTGCCGGAGAACTTTAAGCCCTGTCTTCTTAATCAACCTGAGAGTATCAAAATAAACTTTGACCATTGCGCCTCGTAGCTTTTTCAATGTGTCGCGCTCGAGACCCAGGCTTGTTTTCCATTCAACAACAACAACAACAACAACAACAACTATCGTTTATAAAATAAATTAATATAACTAAAATAATTATGATGATAACAACAACAACAACAACAAATTATAATAAAAATCAATTAAATTATTAAATTATTAAATTAAGTTATTAAATTATTTTTAAAAATTTAAATCTATATGCAATTAATATTTATATAAGTATTAATACATCATGGTATCTCGAGGATGGAGGAAGCCAGTCAATGGAGTTTTCACTTTCGTTCGCTCTCATTTCCTCTCTCTCTTCCAGAGAAAGCGGATAATTCAGAGACTCGCACATCAAAGGCGGTGTAGAAATGCAGTTTAACCCTTAGCTGTGAGTCTGCAGCGGCACAAACTCGTTCTGAAGACTCGTTCTCGAGCTGCAGAAGCAGAAAGAGACTCTACTCTACTGACTGTCAAACCATATAAACCCTCACATATATGAGGTAATCACAAATAACAGCATCTACTATTAAGAAAAGGGGAAAAAAAATAAAAATAGCCTATAAGAACTTAATTGAACTCGTTTTCAAGTTGGTTCCTTTAACTTTGGTAAAATATTAGTAATGCACAGCCTACCAGTTTTATTGTTGTTTAATGCGTGGCACTATTTTTTCTTTCTATTTCAGTCAACATTAATCAGAAATAAAGCGTGTGCAGTTTTCACCAGTGTCCAGGGGTGATTTCTGTGGGTCTCCGTGGCGAACAGGTCACGCCAGTGGTAATACAGTGTGTAAAACAGACGGTGTTTCCCTCTGAGGCTTGAATGAGCAACACAAACCTCAGGAAACATGCACCTTTGCACAGCAGTCGCCATAGAAACAGGTAGAACATACAGAACCTCCAGCATCTGTACAGCAGAACCTCTTCTGTATTTACAGCAACAGATACGATCTTCACAAACCAGCCTCACTGCTACCAACGGAGAGAAGGCTGAATAATACATTTGTTTATTTATTTATTTATTGATTGAATGATTATATAAATACAAAACAAATAACAACAATAAAAATAACATTTATTATTAGCATTGTTGTTGTTGTTGTTTCATAAATACAAAATAAATATAAATAAATGAAATTACAACAACAATTATTATTATTACTTATTACTATTATTATTGTTGTTGTTATAAATATAAAACAAATAACAACAATAAATAATAATATTAAAATATATTTAAAATAACTATTTTTATTTATTTTATTATTAGTAGTAGTAGTAGTAGTAATGATGATGATGATAATAATAATAATAATAATAATAAATTCATAAATACAATAAATAAAAATCCATACTGTAATTCATACAGTAAATACCAGTTTTTCACCACCAAGTCACTCCACATGACATTTACAACCTGAACTAACTTTACCTTGTCATAAAATCGAACCAAATTCCTGCTACTACTTGTAAAACACACGAAATGACTGTGATGTAATTGTATTTCCAAAACCTGCACAGTGTGAATAAACAGCATCTGTTTTCACCTCAGAACTTCATTCGCTCTTTGACCACTGGCTCAGATCAGCGGGAAAGCGTGAGCTGTGCTGAGTAATGACTGGAGAAGCATCCGTCTCTTTCTTTATTAGGAGGCAAAGGAACTGAGCTTTGAAGCCACTTGGCTTCCCTCTAGATAACTACGAGCAAACGGGATTGATGCGCTTAGCTTTGACAGAGCATGTGAGGATACGAGCCCTCGGGCTGGAGAGGAACGAGGGCTTTAGTCTCCATTTCAAAGAGAATTTTTGCATTGCTGCCTCTCGATATTTCTGCGGTGACATAAGCGCAAAACTCGACAAAGATGGAGAGACGGAAAACAGGAGTTGAAGCTCGTTAGCGTCACGCTTAGAAGAAGCTCATTTGCTGCGCTCAGTCTTAACGTTAAAGATTCCAAAATTAATATGAAGACACAACTACATGTAAGCTATTCGGAGGTTGTTTCTCCAAAAAGTGTAAACACTGCGACGCTGATGCTACCAAAACAAACTCTGCTTATTAGCAAAACATGACATAGCAACACTGGCTCAACCAATGGCGTGAGTTCGGGGGCGGGACTTTCCTTCTGACCAGCCAATGTGAGGATTGTTGGGAAACCTGTTTGGTGACGCTAGTGCTACAGAAATGACACTGCTAAATCCAGTATGGCGTCTCTTAGCGTCTCTTCAATGTTATCCTCAGAGTTCCCGCTTATTTAGGTGGCTTACTTTATTAACTGAACTACAAAAATTAAAATTAAAATTAAAATATTGGTCTAAATTAGTGCTATTTTAGTATCTTTAATGTACTATTATAGTATTTGTTAATATTTTAAATTGGATTTTATTTTTATATTTTCTGTTTTCACTTTAAGGGCCCTATTTTAACAATCTAAGCACATGGTCTAAAGCGCATGGTGCAGGTGCACTCAGGGCGTGTCCGAATCCACTTTTGCTAGTTTAACGACAGGAAAAACGGTCAGCGCGCCAGGCCCATGGTCTAAAAGGGTTGTCCCTATGCGTCCCTGTGTGTGTAATAAGCAGAGCGTGCAACGCGTTGTGGACCCGCCTATACTAACGCGCTCTTTAAATTAAAAAAAACTACTGCGCCTTTGACTTTAGAACAGGTTTTAGTTGGTCAATGGCGCAGTCTATTTCAGTTGTCTCAAAATAGCAATGCGCCTGAACACACCTCGTTTTCAGACTAGCACGCCCATGGGCTCACAAATGGGCGCAAATGCATTTGCTATTTAAACAACGTGGCGAAGGACGTGACAATGATAACTGCGTCAGGCTGAAACTAGTAAAAAACACTTGCGTCGCGCCTGGCGTATGATAGGGCCCTAAATGTTAGTTGAAGTTTTAGTAATTTTATAATTTTTTTTTACATATCACAGTATTTATTAATTGTATTTATTAGTTTTACTTTATTTAATTTTAGTTATTTTAGAATTTCAAACGTAAACTTAACGAAAATGAGAAATGTTGCTTTGACAATTTATAAAAGTTATTTAAAAGTTTTTTTTTTTCCATTTCATTTTATTTCAGTTCTTGTTTATTTTACTTCAAGTACAAGACAGAAGCTCATCGCCCCGCACACATTTAAACACAGGCTTTCTTGTTTTCTGTCATGTTGTTGTCATTATAGAGCACAATTTAGTAATCGCAGACTAGCTGACCGAATCTCACAAAGCTTGTCAAGAACATGTGTGGGTCAAATTTTACCCCAAAATCAAAAGAAAGGAATAAAAAACATTCAATTTTGCCTAAAGAAAAGTAAGCCATAATGTATTGTGGCATTATGACAGTTAAGTACACCCCCCCCCCCTTCCTCATTACCGTAATGGGGAAAAATATATATTTTCATTATTTTATTATGAAAAAATATTCTAATCTTATAATATAATATAATATAATATAGAATGTGGTATTTGTTGCACTTTTTTTCACCCAGACGCATCACTTCTTTTGTCTTTTTGTAATTTTGTGGTTATACTTTTTGTGACATTGTGACATAACTTTCATGAAAATGCTGTGCATTTTCTCAGATTCCTCATTGCCGTAATGTGAAAAAAAAAAAAAAAATTAAAATGCATTTTTAAAAAATTTAATCAAACATACTACACATTACGGTAATGATACTTAATTTTCCTTGCGCAAAATAATAATGGGCGCAAATGCATTTGCTATTTAAACAACGTGGCGAAGGACGTGACAATGATAACTGCGTCAGGCTGAAACTAGTAAAAAACACTTGCGTCGCGCCTGGCGTATGATAGGGCCCTAAATGTTAGTTGAAGTTTTAGTAATTTTATAATTTTTTTTTACATATCACAGTATTTATTAATTGTATTTATTAGTTTTACTTTATTTAATTTTAGTTATTTTAGAATTTCAAACGTAAACTTAACGAAAATGAGAAATGTTGCTTTGACAATTTATAAAAGTTATTTAAAAGTTTTTTTTTTTCCATTTCATTTTATTTCAGTTCTTGTTTATTTTACTTCAAGTAACGAAAATGTTTATGGTTTTGGTTTTAGTTTTAGTTTACGATAGTAACAGTAATTGTGTGAGAAAACATAATGGCAACATAACTGTACATTAACACAGCGTTAGTGCTAACTATAACACACAGCTTCAAGCGTTTACTTACTTGTCACTTTTCAGTGAAAGTAAAATTCTGTGCGAAGCCACAAAATAACAGCCAATCAAGTGTGATGTTTAATTTATAGTTTTGTAGGGCAAGAATCTGGACCAATGAGATTAGAGTGTGGGCGGAGCCAACCCGAAGTGTGGGCAGACACCAAAAACGGTTTACTTCAAAACAATTTTCACTTAGAAATTGACACAAAATTTCTCAAATAAACAGCAAGTAACACATTAAATGTGAAATTTTGAAGTAGAAAGACCGAAATGCTATTTTATTGTAAAACATACTTCAATAATATTTGTTTCATTTACAACTTCGAAAAACCATTCTTTACGATGTACCAAGTGCAAGTCTAAGGAAACTGTGAGGAAACTAAACAGATGGGTATTTCTGAAAGTTAGCGTAATCGTTCTTAAGTTATTTATGGCCATCACAAATGCGTCAATATGCTCATTATGTCCTTCTTCTCTCCGTTTAGTAGCAGCTCTTGGCTTTTACGGCAGGTTTGAGTGTTTCTGAGCGGAGCGAGGAGCAGTAACGGCGCTGAGGGCCCTCAGGGGGGTATTACGAGACTGAAGGTGATTATCGGCCTCACAGCAGCTCCTGAGGACGCGGCCAGTCGATTAAAACTCTCAGCCCTTCGCAATAAATCTCAGCTGTCCGCAGAGTCAATATTAATGAATGTGTGGAAACAGGTGGACACTTTCCATTTCACCAATTCTTTGCTGCTTTCCGTCATGAAATGTAGTCGTCGAGGCTTTGCAGGGGTCTGAGTTAAAACTTAAACGGTTTTAACAAATCAATATTACTAAAATAGTCTGTTTTATGTTTCATTATGCTATTATTTTAATAAATATTTATGTGTAAAACCTGCGAAAAAACGAGTACACACAAGCACTGATGCAACACAACAACAAAAACCTTACCAGACTGTCTCAACAGAAATAGTCCAACATTCCCAAGATACTATTACATTTATGGGCCAAGTTTTTCAGTACGAGAGGGAAAGTAAAGTTCAGTGCTGTTCAACTCTCACAGTCCATTAAGACCATCATGAAGGTGACATTTGTACTGTGATTTATGGATGAATATTCACCGCCGGCGGTTTGTACAGCAAAGGTCTCGACCGTTAAACCAGCAGAGAATGACAGGAAAAATCAAGTGCTGTGAGTCAGAACGGTAACTTATATAGGCTTACACCTGCGTCACACAAAGCGTTTGACCGAAATGACGCGTCAAGGGTCGAGGGGTCGAGGGCTCTTAATAGCACTCGGCTACTTTCAAGCACTTGATGCGTTCAGCTCTGTAGTTTGGATGTCAGTGAAAGAAGGTAAAATCTTGACATCTGAAATCTTGAGAAATGCTTAACAAAAGGCACAAAACCAAGAACATACATATAAAAAGAAAAAGAAAAAAAACATACATAAACATTTGTGAGTGTGTGTAGAAATCAATTTATTCTCACTACTGTTATTTTTAATATATATGTGTGTGTGTGTGTGTCATTAACACTGTTAATGTAGTTAATAATGTAGTGTTTTCTCATTTAATGAGGCCGACCCGTCTAATAGCCAGTAAAGCCTCATCGTGCACATTACAAGACAGAAGCTCATCGCCCCGCACACATTTAAACACAGGCTTTCTTGTTTTCTGTCATGTTGTTGTCATTATAGAGCACAATTTAGTAATCGCAGACTAGCTGACCGAATCTCACAAAGCTTGTCAAGAACATGTGTGGGTCAAATTTTACCCCAAAATCAAAAGAAAGGAATAAAAAACATTCAATTTTGCCTAAAGAAAAGTAAGCCATAATGTATTGTGGCATTATGACAGTTAAGTACACCCCCCCCCCCTTCCTCATTACCGTAATGGGGAAAAATATATATTTTCATTATTTTATTATGAAAAAATATTCTAATCTTATAATATAATATAATATAATATAGAATGTGGTATTTGTTGCACTTTTTTTCACCCAGACGCATCACTTCTTTTGTCTTTTTGTAATTTTGTGGTTATACTTTTTGTGACATTGTGACATAACTTTCATGAAAATGCTGTGCATTTTCTCAGATTCCTCATTGCCGTAATGTGAAAAAAAAAAAAAATAATTAAAATGCATTTTTAAAAAATTTAATCAAACATACTACACATTACGGTAATGATACTTAATTTTCCTTGCGCAAAATAATAATAATAATAATAATACATTTATTTATTTGTGTTTTCATGTAATTTTGTGGTTAAATTATTTGTGATTAGGGTTGCAAAGTGACGGAAAATTTCCATTAAAAAAAGTTTCCAAAAAAACCCTGGAAATTTTCCAAAATTTCTGGAATGTTTCCAAAATTTTGTGGAAATTTTCTGCCTCAGTTCAACCCTATTTGTGATATTGTGACAGTGTTTTCATGACAATAAAAAAAAAATAAATAAAAAAAAGTTACACTCTCAGGCATATTACAGCTATGAGACTCAAATTTCTGTGCGCAAAGAATAATTTATTTTTGTCTTCTTGTAATTTTGGTAATTCCTCATTACCATAATGCAATAAAACCCATTCTCATTACTGTAATCTCAAAAAAGTAGTAAAAACTGTATTAAATTAAACAAAAAAAATAAAAAATAAAACAAAATAAAAAACACCTGGGCATACTACAGTTATCTTTGTGCAAAGAATAATATTTCTTGTATTTTTGTGGTGAAATGTGTTCCTAACATGCTTTTGGAGGTGCACAAATAAGATTTACAACCCATTTTTTACTTCTGTAATGTGATGTATTTTACAGTAAAACAATGTTTAATGAGGAAAAAAAGTTGGGCAGGACTTAATTTTACCCATTAAGAATGGATTGGATTGTGTAAAGTTTGGGGGGAGGGGCTAAAAATGAGTTCTAGATGATGTCACTGAAAAGAAAAGTTGTTTCAGATGCAGCGCAACTTATTAAATTTTTACAAAACATTACAAAAAAACGAACAATTTGTCTTGAGAATAACCTACACCCATCATATGCAATAACACCAATTCAATTTTATTTGAAAAAATAACATTTAAAACCACCCAAAAACCTGCAAGCACACAAGACCTAGTCCTGAAGTGTGAGGCGCTGATGTAGCAGAGGGAGCTCGAGGGGAAAGCGCGAGAGACAGGTTGTAGTAATTGAATGTTATTATTTGGGAGAGGTCCGCGCACGCTACTGAGAGAATCCCATTAGTGGCCAGCCAGATTTAATCGCCATGTATGAAATTATTAAAAACCTCAGTGAATCGCTCTATTCCACCCTGTTACGGGTGATTCTGGACCACGGGGAAGCGCTGCTCAAAAAACACACGCTAGAGAAAAATAAGACACACGAGTGTACCGTTGCCATAGCAACGCATGTCACACATTAGCGAGAGATCTGTGTTAGTCATCAGTGTGTGTGTGTATGTTGTTCAAGCAACTGCTCCAGATAAACCTATGCAAAATGTACTTGTGTTGTCTGAAGATAAATAGGAATCTGTATTAAATTCAACCAATCAGCTTTAGATGTATCCATTTTCTTCCCTCTGCTCAATTTTCCGATACTCATCACCATCATATCCGATGTACAACAAAACTGTAACACAATGCAATGTATTTTAGAGTACGACTATTTAATGAGAAAAAAAAGGAGGGAAGGACTTGATTTTATCCATCAAAAATTGATTGTGAAAAGTACCTTTATAGGACAGTTTTGGGGGAGGGGCTAAAAATGAGGTATTGATGATGTCACTGAAAAGAAAAGTTGTTTCAGATGCAGCGCAACTTATTAAATTTTTACAAAACATTACAAAAAAACGAACAATTTGTCTTGAGAATAACCTACACCCATCATATGCAATAACACCAATTCAATTTTATTTGAAAAAATAACATTTAAAACCACCCAAAAACCTGCAAGCACACAAGACCTAGTCCTGAAGTGTGAGGCGCTGATGTAGCAGAGGGAGCTCGAGGGGAAAGCGCGAGAGACAGGTTGTAGTAATTGAATGTTATTATTTGGGAGAGGTCCGCGCACGCTACTGAGAGAATCCCATTAGTGGCCAGCCAGATTTAATCGCCATGTATGAAATTATTAAAAACCTCAGTGAATCGCTCTATTCCACCCTGTTACGGGTGATTCTGGACCACGGGGAAGCGCTGCTCAAAAAACACACGCTAGAGAAAAATAAGACACACGAGTGTACCGTTGCCATAGCAACGCATGTCACACATTAGCGAGAGATCTGTGTTAGTCATCAGTGTGTGTGTGTATGTTGTTCAAGCAACTGCTCCAGATAAACCTATGCAAAATGTACTTGTGTTGTCTGAAGATAAATAGGAATCTGTATTAAATTCAACCAATCAGCTTTAGATGTATCCATTTTCTTCCCTCTGCTCAATTTTCCGATACTCATCACCATCATATCCGATGTACAACAAAACTGTAACACAATGCAATGTATTTTAGAGTACGACTATTTAATGAGAAAAAAAAGGAGGGAAGGACTTGATTTTATCCATCAAAAATTGATTGTGAAAAGTACCTTTATAGGACAGTTTTGGGGGAGGGGCTAAAAATGAGGTATTGATGATGTCACTGAAAAGAAAAGTTGTTTCAGATGCAGCACAACTTATTACATTTTGAAAAAATGAGAATAAGAGAATAAACTTCACCCATCATGTACAGTAAGACTAATATTCAGCAATGCAATGCATTCGAATTGACCTTTTATTTCCTGTATGACACATAAAACATAAGTAACAGCGGGTATGATATCTTTATTTTTTTTATTAGTTATTTGTTCAGAGTGCCAAAAGTTCTAATCTCACGGTTTAAAAAATGTACAACTTTTAAAAATGTCAATGTAAAAATTTTAAAATGTAAAAAAAGGATTAGGCAGTATACTTTATATACTGTAGGAGACACTGGGGCAAGTTGTCACAGAGGAAAGCTGTCATAATATTTCAGTGACTTCTCTGAAAAAAAATGCAGGACATTTTTAAACTATCTTCACTCAGAAATGGCTATGCATTTCGCAAATAATTAAAGAAATGGCAAGTAACGCATTAAATTAAACATGACATTTTGATTTAGAAAGACTGAAATAGTATTTTCTTGCACTCCAACATTTGCTTTATTTACACATTTGAAAACCCCTTTTTTGCAGTGTAACTTTTTGACTATTTAGAGTCAAAATTACAATATTTATTTCTTCTAGCAGTGGTTATGCATGTTAAAAGGCAGGTTTGAAGTCAGATTTTCACCAAAAGGTTCAACTATGTTTGCAGGACAAGAACATTTTCCATAAACATCAAGTCCGTGCAAGTTGTCACACATTTTAAAATGTTATGAATGTTCTAATTACAATATGTGTTGGCCTAAATCATGTTTCATGCGTTTCTGAGTAGTATATTTTACATGTTTGGTGTTTTATTTGTTATTTTGTGTGTTTCATAATTGTAATTTACTTAGAAGTCCATAATAGTATGTTCTGTGGCATGTTCCATTGTGACAACTTATTGGGGCATGTTGTCACCAAGTTTTCAATTAACTGAATCTCATTTTTTGGTCAATATTGGTTTAAAATCTTCAACAAAAAAAAAGATACTTAAGAGTATATGTCTATACAAAAACTGAGAGGTATTCACTGGAGTATAAAAAATAAGTGTGAGAAATTGCCCTGGCCTCACTGTTGTGCAGTATTTGGTAAGTAGTAAGCTAGTGCTCCATTCCCAACACAGCCGCTGACTGTTCACAAAAGAGCACAAAATAAAGTCTAAGAACTCTCCAGGCCACTCTATACCCACTGTAACACCTGACTATTTGATCACAAAATAAGCAGCTGTTAGAAATCCTAAATCCTGCTTAAATAAACCCAGAGCCACAGATCAAGCAAATCAATGGATGAGGAAGATACAAAGCAATTGCTTCCTGTTCTTGAACAATTGTTCTCAAATTCGAGAACAATTGCACTTCAGCAATAAAATTAAAATATTCATTCTTCCCTGGAGCCACAGATTCATAATTTTGCTCAACAAAACAGCAGTTTTGTTAATTTTTAAATGAAAATGTAAAAAAAAAAAAATGGATGAATTAGTTACTTAAAATATAATGTTGATTGTATTTGTAAATTATGGTTATTTTATTAAGGTCCATGCATTTTTAAATTGAATACATGTAATAATTAAATGAAATCTAAGGTAATTTATAATTAATTCAATTGCAGCTCCTGTTCAAAAGTCTGGGGTCTGTAAGATATTTTTAAAATTTTTTGAAAGAAGACTCTTAAGCTTATCAAGGCTGTACATATTTCATAAAAAATACAGTAAAATTAGTAAAATTGTGAAATATTATTACAATTTAAAATAAGTGTTTTCTATCTGAATATATTGTAAAGTGTAATTTATTTCTGTGATCAAAGCTGAAGTTTCAGCATCATTACTCCAGTCTTCAGTGTCACATGATCCTTCAGAAATCATTCTAATATGCTGATTTGCTGTTCAAGAAACATTTCTGATTATTATCAATGTTGAAAAAAAGATTAACGTTGACATTTTTGAGGAAACCTTTATTTTTCAGGATCCTTTGATGAATAGAAAGTTCAAAACGACAGCATTTATTTTAAAAAGAAATCTTCTATAACATTATAAATGTCTTTACTGTCACTTTAGATCAATTTAATGCATCCTTGTTGGCAAAGTATTCATTTCTTAAAGAAATTGCACTGATCACAAACTTTTGAACAGCAGTGGATGCTTATTTTATTTCATCATATCACAGGAACGGAGAGAGTTTGCTACGAAAGTATGTTTGAGCATTTCAGAATCAATCAAAATAACACGATTCCATGTTAAACGGCACACAGCGAGCCTGATTATGTTGTTTATCAATGTATGGCGCATGTAAACAGAGAGACAGCACAGATGCGTATCAGCGTAACAGTCGACGGGAGACCAAGAAAACAGAAAATCTCTGATAGCGTTTGGAATTGAAGGAAAATTGAGCGTAGCGGCGCCATCACTCGGTGACAATTTCAGGGCTTTTCCACTTGTCAAAAACCTGACGACGAAACAGCAGCCTCCGATACGCCGGGTTACACTGCAAACAGAGCTCAATAAAACCTGCCCAACAAGCCCTACTGCACTAAACGAAAGGCACATTTAAAGGGACGGCGCACCTAAAATAAAAAAATCAGCCATCTGCTCATTCGAAGCCTGTGTGAGTTTATTTCTTCACCCAAACACACAGCAGACTTGGAAAGCAGTGCACAAGTCATATGGACACTTTTATGGTGTTTTTCGGAGCCCGGAAGCTCCAGTCCCCATCCACTTCCATTGTACACACAGCTTCAGATTTTCATTTTTAGGAGAACTGTCGTTTTGTTTGGCATAAACGTTTAAAATCCTGACAAACGGTTCTCAGTCAACACTTCATAGTTATCATAACTATCAGAAAAACACGGCTATCACAGCTATGACAAAAACATCAATATACCGTCGACAGTTTACACTCATTCTGAGTGATGGGAAATCTGTTTTCAAGAGATCTCAGCTGAATTTTCACCTCTACACAATCATGCCACGGGCAAATAAACACTCATTCACTCGCTGCAGGTCAGAAACAGGCTTGTGATTAGCCTGTAATTTATTTTTCCGCATTTGCTACATTAGGCACAAGGGCACTTTTGCTGGAGAGCTTGTGATCAGCTCCTTATAATCGATGACGCTGTTGTTCACTTGTGATGTAGAAATGGTCTATATTTGGAATTGCATTCCACCATAAACCTCATATACAGTATATTATCAATGTATGGAATATTCTGGAAGGTCTGTGACATTTGCTAAATTGCAGAGTACGTAACCAGAACAAACTGCTTGGAATAATACTGTATCCCATAATGCAATGCTCTCACCTTGACCTTTACTTTCCATTATATCTGGAAGTAACATCAGTCATCAGTTTTTAATTAGTAACTACCACAATTTAATTACCAAAATTATCTTCTTTTTTATCTGTTATTTGAGTGGACTGCCAAAAGTTTACACAAAATTGAATTTAAATGCAAAACAACCCGTTTCCGCCATAATAATTGGATGCATCTACTTAAGATGGCTGCACGATAAATTGAAATGGATTCGAGATCGCGATTCGACAGAAGCTGTGATTGTCATGCGTATCTTTCAGTGAAGCACGGTTCTGTGATCAGCAGTAAATCTCCATCCAAAGGCCAGAGGGCGCTAAGACACTAAACAAAGCGAAACCATTGTTTTCATGCACTGGTCAATTTTGCTTCCAAAATATGTCATCTTTCAGATCGCTGGAAAGAAAACCTACAAAATACTTATTTAAGTGTCTATTTTATCGCACTTTTATCTATTTGCATCTGTTGATTTAAATTTCAATATGCATTTCAGCAGCACCTACTATACAACAAACTTTACAGTTTGATTCCCGTCTAGGCTATACTCTGAACGGTTTTACAGAGGGGTTTCATCATATATCATTCAGACTGATTTGCATAACATTTTATAGTGAGTTTCTTTCTGGCTGTTGACAGTATTGTCTGATTTATAAAAAAGACCCTCTATAACTCTAATATGTCAACGAAATGAAACAAGAATTTTGAACCTTGTCTGGTACAATGTTAAGACTTCTGTTCTGGTAATGTATGCAAATGAGTGCATATTTAATTAGATAATGACTCATTTGCATATGCATACTGTAACATTTCAGAAAACTTACATTATTACAAAGCCACTGTTTATTGTATTGTGATTAATCACCTGGGAAAGTATGGTGATATCTATTAGATACCATTTCATCCCATTCACCTGTAGTGTCTTGTTATAAGAAAAAAAAATAGTAATAAAAATAGTAGGCTCTATGTATTTAATTTTGAACAAAGCCGTGTTGTCAGCCCTAAATACACCGACAGTGTTATTATTTGTTCAGCGCCAGCTAACGCACACATTGTTTTAATAATATATGCGTACACACCCGCACGTGTTCACAACACACTTGCACACAACGCTTAAGACGGGTAAACAATCGCTGGTTCACTCGAGCCTAGCAACTATAAAGATGAGACCAGACTACAAAAAACTACAAAATAAAACAAGCACTGCTGATTATCACACATAAACTGGAATATGCAACAATACGAGGTCAAATAATGAGAAAATACAATGAAAAAAAACAAGTCAAAAGAGAAAGAAAAAGTCAAAACAAAAGAAAAGTCACAAACAAGAAAAAAAAAAAGAACAACAACGTCAACAACCAATCGCTTTGGGTTGTGATGCTTTAAGGAGATTCAGAACATCAATTACTATAGAAAAAGGTTATAACCTTCATAAAAGCCCCAAATGTCTGATAGTTAAGCATCTTGCAGCCGTTGGCTGGTTGAGTTGTAATGCTCACATACTGAATAATTGAGTCAGGAGTCAAGAGAGAAAAAAAACTCAAACAATTAAGCATGCTATATTGCCCCAAAAACACACAAAGAAGCACGCTGAAAGCACAAATGCTCTGTTGAATCGGAAGAGTTCAGAGCAGCTCAGAGTTCAATGATAAGGAGAACAAACACCCTGATTGCCTTATTGTGCCTCGCTAATGTGGAAACCATTAAAAATCCAGCAATGACAACAAAACCGAGCATGTCGTCATCCCATTTGTGACCAAAACACAGCAACAACAACAAAAAAAGATGTTTCCAATTTCGTCCTAAAATACCAACATCAAAGCCAAAAACTGCTGCATCACCCTAAATATTAGGGCTGGGTTTTGACACAAATTTCACGATTCGATTTCATTCTCATTCACAAGCTTGCGATTCGGTTCGATTACCAATTCGATTCTATGCGATTCAATATCGATTATTTTGGATATATATCAGGTAACGTTACAGTACATGCCAAATTTTCTCAAGGAAAAAAAAATCTATCAACTAATGCTGTAAAATATACATGAGAGCCAGTTGGTACTAAATTACTATAATATTGAAGGTTAAAATGAATGACGTTTTTACAATAATAAAGTTACAGTTACATAATATTTCTACTTCAATTAGTTTTTTTGAAATATAAACATTTAAATGGTGGCTGTCATAAAAACTTGATGGATTTATTCAAACATAAATTCAACATTAAAGAACAGTAAAAATTAAAATGAATATGTTATATGGTGCATATATTAAGCAAAATGCCCCTCTCTACAGTTTATTTTTCTATCTGACTAATGAGTTTATGGTCACCGAATATGTTTTTTTCTGAGGTAAATGTGACGTTACGTGCCCCATTGTTTACAAGCCGTTATATTGACGTCTTTGCGCGGCTGAAACACTGATTGAGCGATTATATGAGACTCGATACGGATTGTAAAGTTGTACTCTTTCTTTTAACTTACCTTCGGATGTTTAGTCATGTTTATTTTGTGCTGAAACTGGTATTAATGTGGAGGAGATGATCAATTCACGTGTGCCTCGCGCTGCCACGTCTGTTGATTGAGGCGCTACAGCGATCTGTCACTCCACGTTAAACAGCGCCAAAACGGCTTTTATTGTTTGAATACTGCAATACAAATCTCTGAGACTTTGTTTCATTTTACAAGTACCAAAACACAATGTTTATTGCGATTTATTGGATGGGAAGTGCCCTTCAACGTTCAGTCCATTAACTGAAATCAGCAAACAAACAAACACACACACACACACATAAAAAACACATGTATAAAATATATAAAATTATACAACAGTTCGTTCTGGTTCTCAAATCTGATTGGTTGAGAACCGTGAGATATTGTACTGATATCGCTACAGGAAAAATATTGCAAATGATATAAAATATATTTAAACAAATTATAATTATTAGATATTAAATGCAAAAATAAAATTGTACAAATCTTACAAATAAATTATAGATAGGCCTATTTATTATACAAGATATTTACAAAGTCCTGAATGATTGAATATGTTCACAGATGGAGTTCTCAGATGATCAGCAAACTATTTTAAACATATTATTTGTTCAAAAATATTCATATTACTTTTTTTTTTATATTATTAGTAAGATTAGCAATTAATTTAATAAGACATTAACAATATCCTAAATGACTGAAAATATCTACAGATGGAGACCTCTCTCGGATTATTAATATTAGTTCAAAAATACAAACAAATTAAATAGTAAAATATTCCAAAAATATTGTAAATTAAATATTTCATTAAATGTACTATTAATATTAGATATTACATCAAAAAAAAACACACACACACAGACACAATCTGAGCATGTCCAGGTTTGCCGTCCATTCATTCATACACAGTCAACAGCAGCATCTTCCATAAACCTCCTGCAAGCGTCCTGTGTTAGATCAGCGAAGGGAAGAGGAAATATAAAACTTGTAGCAAATCACACGATTCCACCCCCAGTCTTTACACAACAGCAGCAGATATGAAATTATGCAATTAAAGCTGCAGTTAAACTAAGCCGCCGCAGCAATCTTAAACCAGCATTTTTCACTCACAATGAGGAACTCCTTAGCAACAAGAAACCAGAGGCTCTTCTCGCTTCAAAAATTCAGCTTTACTTCACCTCCTCCCTCCCTCGGTGAAAGACGAGGAATTACAAACACACGTGTGTCTGTGTCGGGTCCTAATCACATAATGAACATGGCATAGATCAGCCCAGGCCTTACACTAGAAATAACACACAGAGCTGGCATCAGGAAGCCAACAATCACTGGCCGTTCGTCTTCAGACTCCTGGAGGATTCCTGGATAGTGAGTGAAGCAGGACTAAGAGGAAAAAGGGCATATTGGGAACAGTCAGATGCCTGTGGTGCTGATCTGATTAGGCAGACAGGCAGACTAACACAAAGGAAAGCGGTAGTTGACATATACTGTGTGATCTATGAGGAACAAGCTGATTCCTGTGTGCGGATTATGCATTTCTACTGGAATTCAGCAAAACGGAGATCGGTTTACAGTGGCTCAAACATGCTTGGACACTTTCGAAGTTCTGAATGTCATTGTACTAGAACATTTTTCCCATTATTAAAAGAAATGGTTCACCCTCTGGCCATCCAAGATGTAGATGAGTTTGTTTCTTCATCAGATTTGGAGGAATGTAGCATTACATCACTTGCTCACCAATGGGTCCTCTGCAGTGAATGGGTGCCGTCAGAATGAGAGTCCAAACAGCTGATAAAAACATCACAATAATCCACAAGTAATCCACACCACTTCAGTCCATCAGTTAATGCCTTGTGAAGCCAAAAGCTGCGTGTTTTTAAGAAACAAATCAATCATTAAGACGTTTTAACTTCAAACTGTTGCTTCTGGCTAAAATACAAGTGCTCTATCCATAATATAACAATCCAAAAAGTCATCTCGTCTGAATCAGGAGAGAAATCTGCACAGATCAAGCACTGTTTACAAGCCAAAACAGCTCTAAACAAATATGTGGCTGGATTTTGATGTGAGAGACAACAGGAGATGGACTTTCTCACTGAAGGAAGCGTTATTATGGATTATAGACTTTATAGACTAGAGTATTTTAGCTGGAAGCAATGGTTTGAAGTTAAAACGTTAGATTTTCTTTTTCTTAAAAAAACAAGCATCTTTTCACTTCCATTAATTGATGGACTGGAGTTACTTGTGGATTATTGTAATGTTTTTATCAGCTGTTTGGACTCTCATTCTGACGGCACCCATTCACTGCAGAGCATCCATTGCTGAGCGAGTAATGCAATGCTACATTTCTCCAAATCTGATGAGGACACAAACTCATCTACAGATTGGATGGCCTGAGGATGAAAAAAAAAAATTGGCAAATTTTAATTTTGGTTGAACAATTGCTCTAATGCAGAAACTACAATTAACTTAAAAAAAAAAGAGCAATACATTTGTTACAGTATTTATTTATCTTTGTAAACCAGCTGTCCATTCTTAGTTCACGTTAGCCTAAATAATATTAACAAATACTACTTCTGATTTTTTTTCTTCTTTTTCTTCGTTTAACTAACTAATGTTAAAACATAGAACCTTATTGTAAAAAGTTACGAAAATATCACTTTTCTCAGAACTAACTTCGCTTTACTGAGCCATATCTGTAATGTCTTTCAATCACCTTGGTCATTTTTAGTGGATGTATGAAGTTTTCCTCAAGTTCAACCACAAAGAGTCAAAAGTTTTTCGTCTTCATTTTTTAGTTTATCTATTATTTCATTGTTTTAAAATGTTTTGTTTAACGGAGTGTTTGTGCAAACTCTAATATGAGAGCACAAAACCAGCCTTAAGTCGCTGGGGTATATTTGTAGCAATAGCCAACAATACATTGTATGGGTCAAAATGATCGATTTTTCTTTTATGCCAAAAATCATTAGAATATTAAGTAAAGATCATGTTCCATGAAGATATTTTGTAAATTTCCTACCGTAAATATATCAAAACTTAATTTTTGATTAGTAATATGCATTGCTAAGAACTTCATTTGGACAACTTTAAAGGCGATTTTCTCAATATTTAGATTTTTTTGCACCCTCAGGTTCCAGATTTTCAAATAGTTATATCTCGGCCAAATATTGTCCTATCAAACCATACATCAATGGAAAGCTATTTATTCAGCTTTCAGATTATGTATAAATCTCAATTTTTAAAAAAATGACCCTTATGACTGGTTTTGTGGTCCAGGGTCACAAATAAATGTTTGTATTGTCTCTAATGCAGTGCAATTCATACATTTTAATGTGGCTAAAATGACTAAATGCTTGTTACTAAACTAAAAAGATCAATGAATTGAACTAATAAATGCAATGAAAGGCTCTGCCTTCACTATGATCTTACTGCATAATCAGAAAGCATACAATCTCACGTTCCCATGAATAGCAGAACGTCAAACGCCACTGATCAAACCACCACGGTCCATTTTTTAAGCAATCAGACCACATATAAAATCCAACCAATCATCCTTTTGTCAGGAACAGACAGTCAACTCAAAAATCAGCACAATCATCTTCCTGAAAGCATGCACTAGCATCTTCTGGTGGAGAGGTTGTAAGAAATCACTGCTATTGTAATATTCGGAGATGGCAGATGGGCCGAAACAGCAATAAAGTGTTGCATCACTTGCTCCTCGCAGAGATTTGGTGGTTCCTACTGCCACCCCGACACATGCTCACTTCACATTTACAAAACACCTACTGTTTGTATGCAATATTGCACAAAAACATTTTTTCAATATATAATTTTTTTTTTTTTTTTTTTTTTTTTTGTAAAAATCAATATTTAATCAGTGGTCAATAGGGATGTAACGATTAACCGCGAGCCGGTTTAAAATAGATTAAAATATGTGACGATTCAAATCGGTTGAGATGCTAAACAAATCGCAAATTATTTAGGTGTAGGAGTTTATATGAATGCATGTCTGAGGGTATAAATACACAAATAAATAGAAATATTACATATTTACTATTAAATTAAAAATAAAATATTTGATTTAATATATTTTTTTATTATTTAATACTAGCTACATTTGCAAATAGTTCAAAATCTCAAATACGTCATATAACTATATCTGGATTCTATTTTTAAAAATCGTCAAAACCAAAAAGTGTGGCAGTAATTTGTGACCTGATCAGATACTGGCATCATACACCTGTAAACCACAAGCTAATGGCAAGCTGAAGGTGTGACCCTGTCTGCAGCTAATTCCTAGAAAAGTTCGAGCTCTCACAGGTAGCCTACTTCTTCTCATTTCTGAATAAATGCATCAACGCATGATTCAAAACTCGAGCGGACAAGTTCATAAGCGCGCATTCAGATCCAGCGCTGCAAGCAACACACCCGAGCTGAAGAAGAAGAAGAAGAAGGTTGCAGAGGCAATTTGTTACTGAACCGAAACAAATCAATGCCACATGCATCCAACAGCATAACGTAACACAACGCACAATATCAGCCTCCGGACTCGGGCTGCTCTCTCTGATGGAGATTAGTAACGCAATGCATGATGCAGCTGAAATGCCTGAAAGCACAAACCTGTCTGTCCTTTCCCGAGGGTCTTTTCTAAGCGGTACGGTCCCACGTAATTGGCATGAGGGGTAGTGTTGTTTTCTTTCCCAGACAATGACATTTTCCCCGTCTAAACACACTTCAGGCGGCGTTGCAGTTCTTGGGATACAGCAACCCTCTTATAGCTGCGCTGCACCGGAGGACGCGCTTTACTCCAACTGAACGATGTCTGCTTTTGTTTCTCCTGCCCGTTTGGGACCGAGAGTCTGTGGTTGAGGTGGGAACAGGGCTCTTTTGACCTTTCCTTCTCACGGGGTGAACCGGGCGGCTTAAGATCCGACTGGCATTGCGGAGACCTACACAGCTTGTGTCCGCCAGTGGCCGGTCTGCGAATCCGCCGACGCTACCACGGCGAAGGCGTGCTAATTAATATTCATGAGCCGAGCCGAGCCATTGGGTAGTCAGCCAGCGACGTCAGCGTGATTAATTAATATTAAAAAGCCCGTTTTTTTTAAGACTAAGAAACTAAAAGAGGAAAAAAAATGTTTTATGATTAATCGTTAATTCTGTATGTTAAATAAATAAATGTGAATAATGCTATATAAATGATAATTGCAGTTGAGCTAATGTGTTTTACACAAAATATGTGACCCTGGAGCACAAAAGCAGTCTTAAGTCGCTGGGGGATATTTGTAGCAATAGCCAACAATACATTGTATGGGTCAAAATTATCGATTTTTCTTTTATGCCAAAAATCATAAGGATATTAGGTAAAAATAGTTGTATCTCGACCAAATATTGTCCTATAAACTATACATCAATGGAAAGCTTATTTATTCATAAATATATCAATCTCAATTGGGTCACATATTTTTTTCACAATTTAGTCCTGCTTTTTGAATATTTAATGTATGTATTGATTTCATCAGCATTTATGAATTGTCATGGTTTACATTTGGCAAGTTGCTTTAATGTACATGAAATCTGCTAAAGAAGCCAAGCCTTTGCCATTGGACGATGGGCGCGTGGCGTCAGCAAGCCCTAATGCATATTAATGAGATGCGCCTTTGTCGTAGTAGGGGTGGTAATTTGGCGCGTGATCCGCAGCGCTTAATTTTGATTGACGGAGAAGCTCGCCAAGCAACGCGAGCGTCTGTGTGCCGCAACCTCAGTCAGTCAACAACACCTGATGAGCTCTGACCGCTGATTGTTCTCTGACAGCAATGAAACGACTGTAAAATCATCGAGATTATTTTTATATAAAGTTATAGAATTGCATATTTTATTTTTGTATTTCATTGATGTTAGACCAAATATCTGTAAAACATTTTAAGAATGAAATAAATGAGGAATTCTGTATGTTAAATAAACAAACAGATACATGCATAAACAAACAAATAAACAAACAAACAAATTTGACCAAATGTAATGTGGAATTTGAGACACACATTAACAACAGTTATGCTTGAAACTAAATGTCAGGAACAAAATCAGTTCCTCAAGACAGAACTTGATGTTCCCCTGCAAGATCTGCTCCTCGGGTCCATTCTGCTTCTTAAAAGATTGCACAACACAAGTATGTTCCTACACTGAGTAACATAAACTTACCTTGTGAACTTACTAACTTACTTATCAACCAACCAATCAGAGTTTAGGGATTGTTCTTAAAGGAATAGTTCACAATAAAAAGAAAGTCTGTTATTTACTCATCCTATTTTAGTATTATTTCAATATTTTAGGAATTTTTCAGTTTATATCAGCTTAATTTTCGTTTTAAGTTTTAGTAACATTGTTGTGTTTGTCACTTTTATATTTCAACACTCTTAAAAATAAAGTTGCTTAAAGGGTTCTTCACAGCGATGCCATAGAAGAACCATTCAGTCAAAGGTTCTTTAAAGAACCATCTCTTTCTTACCTTTTTATAATCTGAAGAACCTTTGTGAAACAGAAAGGTTCTTCAGATGTTAAAGGTTCTTTATGGAACCATTTAGACAAAAAGGTTCTTCTATGGCACCGTGAAGCACCTTTATTTTTAAGAGTGTAAATAGCTTTGATTTACTTCAGTTTAGAAATGTATTCAGTTTGGAATTCAAAAAAAGATTTACTTACATGATTCCAGTAATGGTTATGTTTAGGGGTGGACCTTCATACTTACAGTGCTTTGTTTCTAAAAAAATCGTATGATTTGCGTCATATGAAATCGCCACCTCGTTAAATAGTTACATTTTCTATGAGATCAGGTTGGAACGCAAAAGAAGATATTTTGAAGAACATTTCAGAAGTTTCTGTCTGTATTATTAAACTCAATGTGGTCCAAAACTTTCAAGCTTCAAAAAAAAAAACATTAAGGCATCTGTATCATTTCTATAACTGAATTCTATGACATTTCCTATTGTCATGTAAGTTTTTCAAAGCTTTCATCTAATATTTATATTTTACTTAACCTTTATTTATTTCAGCTTTATTTTGATGATTTTTCATAGTTTTAATTTTAGTTCACAATAACAACATCCATCCTCATATATTTACAAAATCGTATGGTTTTTTTTTTCTACTTCTGCAGAACTCAACACAACACAGTCTCATAGAAATATGAAACTATTTTACGTTTTCGCCAGTTGCTGGCTCATTCGTATGATTTTGTACATTTGTATCCTATTTGTACGTTTTCGTCTGATCTGCTGGTTATGTTTAGGGATGGACCTTCATGTTTACTTTTTTCTAAGAATTGCATGTTTTCGTACGGAATCACATCATCATAAAAAAAATTCCGTAAAATTTACGGTAAAAAAACGGCAGCTGTGGTTGCCGGAAAATCACCACCTCATCAAACAGTTATGTTTCTCTATGAGATGAAGTTGGAACTCAGAAAATATTTTGTTGAATATTTCAGAAGTTTTTATCTATACACTCTTAAAAATAAAGGTGCTTCACGGTGCCATAGAAGAACCTTTTTGTCTAAATGGTTCCATAAAGAACCTTTAACATCTGAAGAACCTTTCTGTTTCACAAAAGGTTCTTTCTGGCGGAAGAAGGTTCTTCGGATTATAAAAAGGTAAGAAAGAGATGGTTCTTTAAAGAACCTTTGACTGAATGGTTCTTTGTAGAACCAAAAATGGTTCTTCTATGGCATCGCTGTGAGGAACTTTTTAAAGCACCTTTATTTTTAAGAGTGTAGCCTATTATTAAACTTAATGGGGTCCAAACCTTTAAGCTCCAAAAAAGAATAGCATGAAATTTATCCATACACCAGACTTCTACCTACTGTTTAATTTTTTCACATTTCAGAAGAAGTTTATACTTTGGATTAGTTTAATAATAAAGTTACAACTACAGCATGTTTGTGTGAATGTTGTAGCTAGCTGTTGAAAAAACCAGCATATGCTGGTTAGGTATGTTTTGAAGCTGACAGGGCTACAAGAAGCTGATCCAGAAACACATCCAGTGAAGCCTCAGAGTCACCAGCACCAGCCTCTCACCTTCCCATCCACAATAACAGCTCTCAGTGAGGATCTCCCTTTGAAGCATTGAGGAACATCTGTACACGTTGTGTCTAATCAAGGTTGCCAGACAGTCCCTTGCTCCCCTGCATCACAACGACTGTGAAATTAATCAGGAGGCGCAGCGAGCGGCCGCGCTATTTACTGTTTACATGCTGACGACCTCAAACCAAATAAACTCGGTAAATAGCGTCCTCTTTACCTTTGATTTACCATTGCCCCGTCGTCCGTGTGTGAGCAACCGGGCGAGATGGGAATATTATACAGATTTATGCTAATGAGATGCAGATGTACATATCAGATAGAAAGGGTGAATCCGGGGAAAGCGTTTGTAGATCTGAAGGACAGGAAATGACTTAGCATGATGCTACATGGGAACGTCCGCTAAAGGTCTTACGAGTCTGTGCTAATCTGTCTCGCATTTCAGAAGTTTATGATGATGAGATGAGACACCTGTTGTTTGTAATACAAACTAACTTCCAAACATTTGCTATCGCTCGCAGCTATGAGTGCTGTTTTGGAACTTGCAGCCATAAATTGCAGTTTATTTGATATTCTACAGTGATAAAAATGTTGGGGAAACTAGATTGAAACTTACTGGGAAGTATGTTTTTAAATATAAAACTTTATAAAAACGTTCATTTATTGCATCTATGGGACGCAAGATAGAATACAAAAAAAAAAAAAAAAAAACACTTGTTGATTTTTCTGATTCACCAGAATGAATTGGACTTTTCTACTCTACACATAAGAGAGAGAACCGTTTAGAACGAACCTATTCACTAAAATGAATGAGACTTGTTAAACTCTTCATCTAGCCCTGCATTCCATTGGGAAGGGCTCATCCCTACGCCCTAATCCCGTAAAAGGGTTTACCCTCCGGAGTGAGAGCTTCAAAGGGTTGAAGGGTGTAGGGGACCAAACAACTGTTTCTTGAAGTGCCCTTCTGCGTCATCATCTCGTGCCCACACGGAGGCGCCGTCATCATGCAAAGAATCTGCTCAAAGGATCATGGGAGCCCAAAGTGTCCATCAGATGTACCCTTCGAAATCCTTCATTCCGAAGGGCCCTTTGATGTGGCCAGTTTTGAGCACTTCGGTTTGGACCGACCCTTCAATATGGCGGCCATTATTGTTTTCAGTCCAAAGTGCCCTTCGGAGGGCGATATATCCTGTTTGGAACGCACCGTAGGACTGTTTAGGACAAACTGATTCACTAGAATGAATTGAATCTTTTCAACTCTACATATGAGAGAGAGAACCAAAGAGATTGAATATACTGAATCAGATTTTCCAAATCTGCGTATAAAAGAGAGAACATTTTAGTATGAATCAATTCACTACAATGAGTTGGACTGTACATCTCTTCATCTAGGACCGTTTAAGATGAACTGATTCACTGGAATGAATCAGACTTTTCACAACATGAGTACGTATGATTATTGCTTCAACTCGTCAAGCCACGTACTTAATACAATTTGACATAAAACTGCTTTTCATCTCCTCACACTGATCTTAGATCAGCTGCACAGATTGTTTGGATTCAGGTAGAGGAAGCTGGTCCAGAATCAGTGTGAGCAGAAGCAGAGTGTGATTAATTGAAGGATCAGCGGCAAACAGGGAAGCCCATCATAGCCCATCTGTAAGCGTTTAGGAGCTGCATCTCTTGTGCTCACTGCTGCATGAGCCAGAATTCAAGAAACCATAAATCAATCTATTGATTGTTTATTTGCCCATAGACTTTAGTTTATGACCTTGATTTCTGTGCGATATACATGCATGAAAGATCTCACATTTTTAAGTGCGATTATGCCAGCAACATTTGTTCGCTGTCTTTAACATGTTGTATTTGTTGAAGTTCTGTTTAAAGCTTCTCAAACTTTCAAAGATGAATTTTTCCAAACAATACAAAATAGAGGAGAATAGAGGAGAAATGAGCGAACAACATCTGAGAACAGCATGAAAGCATGGGCATGTAGCGTCTGGACCAATCAAAAACACAATTTTTCATTTGATTTAACAAATCAGTTATTCATTAGATTAACAACATGAAGGAAGGAAGGGGTGTTTCTCAGTTTCTAATGAAAGTGCTGCCGAAATCAGAAGTTACTGTCACTGATGCCTGTGGTGAACTCTGATAGGATCATTTAAGGAAGAAAAGAAAACTGAGAATGATGA
>NW_015555819.1:2390676-2390967 GCF_001515605.1 Sinocyclocheilus anshuiensis
ACACACACACACACACACACACACACACAAGCTTTGAATATACATCGCTGACGACAAGCATACATTCTGTCGTTGTGTGAACAAATGTGCAAAATGCAACCCCATACCGCCACCTTCTGGACATATAAATGTGATAAGTAGTGGTTAGTAGTGGTAGCATGGTAGAAGGTGGTAATGCATGGTACAATGGTCGTGAATTAATACCAGTATCTAACAAGTTATTTAAAGGGGTCATATGATGCGATTTCAATTTTTCCTTTCTCTTTGGAGTGTTACAAGCTCTTGGTGCAT
>NW_015555819.1:2391094-2394703 GCF_001515605.1 Sinocyclocheilus anshuiensis
CTTTAAACCGCATAAACACATTTCATTACACCAAATACACAAAATAATGTTCTTTTTAGCAACATCATATGACCCCTTTAAACCGCATAAACACATTTCATTACACCAAATAATGTTCTTTTTAGCAACATCATATGACCCCTTTAAAAGGTATTGCAAAGTTCTACTAAAAACCATAGTATTGCCATGGTACAATTGTTTTCATAAGGGAGTGGTTGTTACCATTCTGATTGGCTCTGAGTGTTTTTAATGTGTTGCTATGTGGTTACTAGGCTATTCTGAGTGGTTGCTACGTAGATACTGGTTATTTTTTTTACCTCAAAATCAATGATAACTTGCAAATACCCAGTCAGTTCAACAAGCTGCATGATTTCAGCTATCATTCATGTCTGCAGCACAAACAGTGTGATTAATGTAAGTACAGATGCTCCTAAAATCGCATTCTCTCCGAGCACTAAAAAAGTACATTCTACATTAGGAAAGTGTGTAGTATGCCAGTTATCCAGCTGTACTACAGTAGATTTGCTATGTTGTCAATGTCATGTGACCTACGGTTGCGTAGTTTTACTGCCATTCACGAATCTTCTCCCGTGGCCTCATGGGATAGTAAAGTGTCCATCAGATGTGCAGTAGTAGGTCATCTGTGTACTTTTCACATATAAATACTGTTTATGAATTCGGATGTACTACTCTTTCACATATACTGATGTTGGCCTACTATGTAATAGGGAAGCATGTGCATTCGGATGCAGCTGTCGTCTTGACATGCTAACGTTAAGACACTAGCATTGTTTGCAGTCAAACTGAGAATTTGGGGGTGGTTCAGATAATTAGCTTTGCAGTGTCTAAATAATTAGAGGTTGTGTACTACACAGAGGAAAACAACTGGAAAACATTGAAATAAAATCAGCTGGAGTCGTATAATTAGTCACATCTCAAACCACTATGAATTGTTTCTCAACACCTTGGACCGCCTTCCTCACCTCAGCTGGAATCTGATTGGTTTGTGCTGTTGATTGACAGTTCTAACTTTTCTTTGCATATATTTCCTCATTGCTTGAAAAGGAATGTGTGGTGTTTCAGTATAGTGTGTGAAGTGCTGTCTATGGCGTAGTTCCCATAATTGGTCTTTCGCGTGGATCGTCCGAAAGGAAGAATTTGATATTAATTGCTCTTGGGTTCAGTCCGGAGCAGTATTGTGATAAAGGCCAGTGTCAGCCTTCAGGAAGACATTTTAGTGTCTTGCAGTTCAAGCTGTGACCAGATTGAAGGTTGTTTTTGTAACACTTCACATGCGGTTCATCTCTGAATTGAGAATGATTATTCATAATCATCTCTGGGTGCATTTGAACATCAGTTTTACTGGATTAAAAGAAAGTTAAAAGGTAGTTTAAAAGCTATAATCGCTTATCTCGCTGCTGAAACTACAAAGGCTATGTTCAGAGTAGAGCAGTTCAGTTTGTTTCTGTTCAGTAGCTTGTCCTAAAAAGAGAATTAGCATTTTCTAGCCATGGTTTCCCTCAGGATTTTCCTGATATGATGTTATTTTATTTAGGTCCTTTGCTGGTTTATGCTGGTCCTTTGCTGGTTTAAGCTGGTCCTTTGCTGGTTTACGCTGGTCCTTTGCTGGTTTAAGCTGGTCCTTTGCTGGTTTACGCTGGTCCTTTGCTGGTTTAAGCTGGTCCTTTGCTGGTTTATGCTGGTCCTTTTGCTGGTTTATGCTGGTCCTTTGCCATAATTTCCTAAATACAAAGCACATGCAGGTACGGCGAGTTTGAGCTTGAGCTTGTCATTTGTGATTCTCAGGTTTTTGGTTTTTGTGAAGTGAGGGATTCCTGTGTGGTCAATGAAGGAGGAGAAAAGATGGATGAGAAGGGGGAAGCCGACGACAGCCGCTGTAAATACAGGGCGTCAGACCACAGAGTGGGAGTGATTATGGCAGATGTATTTCTGCAGATGTCTCTATTCCTGCTGCGTCTGACTCGCTCCACGCACACACAGAGATTGATTGAGAGCAGTGGTTTGGACAGACTCTCGCTGGGCTGTGTGGGTAATGGCTGTCTGTGACTCACCGTGACCTAACGGCTCCTCACACAGCACAGACACACTGACTAAAACACTGCACACAAAACTCGCCAGGCTCTTACCAATGGCCTGGTAACATGTTACACTTATAGAGGATGTTTTTGCAAATGTTACCATGGTGATACTATGCTGCTTTAAAATATTCACCATGGAAATACCATGCTGTTTTTGGACATTCACCATGATAATACCATGTTTTGGGGATGTGCACAATAGTAATATCATTTTTGACAAATATTTTGCAATTATATATATATATATATTCATGTATGTTTTACATTTACCATGGTAATTCCATGCTGTTTTGGATATTTACCATGGTAATACCATGTCTTTTGCAAATATATCATCATGGTAGCACTTTATTTTACAGTCCTGTTACTCATGTACATACTATGTACTTATTATAGTAATTACAATAACTAGGTAATAACCCTGAACCTAACCCTACCCCATGTAGTTACCTTATATTACAGTACTTTCTTATGTAGTAGGGGTTGCACCGACTAATCGTTAGGGCCCTGAACATTTTCAGAAATGGAGCCATCGCAAAAACATCTCGTGGTTGCCATGGCGACCATTTTACTTTCCTCCATAACCAAATTATGTATTTTGTGTCATATCTCCTGAACCAAACATGATAACACAGAAAAGGTGATGTCTGCTGCTATGTTTTGATGGTCAAGGATTACAATGATACCATATACAGCAACATAAACTGTTCAGGTAAAGAGTTAATGGTGAAATTAGCAATGTGAAAAGGAAATAACAGTATATTTACAATAGTTCATATTATGGCTATTAATTTTTTCTTTCTTTGATAATTAACTAATATTTTATTCAATAGTACAATAAAAGATTGTTTTAATTAATTAATTATTAATTTGTTACATTTATATAGCACTTTATGACAGATTTATGCGACAGATTTATGACAGCGCTCGGGCTGGGCTTCGGACCAATTTTCACGTCATAGTTCAGGCTGGACTGGGACAAAAAAATCGGCCCAGGCATTTTTTGGTCCAGGCGGCCCACCACCATTTATTATATGTGACCGTGGACCACAAAACCAGTCTTAAGTCACTTGGGCATATTTTTAGCAATAGCAAAAAAAAAAAAAAAAAAACATTGTATGGGTCAAAATTATCGATTTTTCTTTTATGCCAAAAATCATTAGGATATTAAGTAAAGATCATGTTCCATGAAGATATTTTGTACATTTCCTACCGTAAATATATCAAAACTTAATTTTTGATTAGTAATATGCATTGCTAAGAACTTCATTTTGGACAACTTTAAAGGCGATTTTCTTAGTATTTAGATTTTTTTGCACCCTCAGATTCCAGATTTTCAAATAGTTGTATCTCGGCCATATATTGTCCTATCCTCACAAACCATACATCAATGGAAAGCTTATTTATTCAGCTTTGAGATGGTGTACAAATTGATTGATTGGTTTTGTGGTCCAGGGTCACATATATGATATACACTACCAGTCAAAAGTTTTTGAACAGTAATATTTTT
>NW_015555819.1:2395397-2397429 GCF_001515605.1 Sinocyclocheilus anshuiensis
CATCACTCACGGCAGAGCAAGCCTGTTCTTGATAATGCTGCTGTGAAAACGTGGGAAAAGCCGACGAGGAAAGGGCCTTTCACACAGGATGCGGAAAGCGCTGCACTGGCCGCTGGGTTCAGCGCAGCCCTTCAGATACAAAGCGATTTACGCTAAACTGGCCAGAGCAAAGTAGGCGGAGTTTTCAAAACTTTCAGCGGGAGTTCTATAGGTCTAGTCATTTGTTGTTCCAACTTTTCGGTCAGCAGCAAAATATGTATCTGTCCCGTGCTAAGAAGCGAGCGATAGCACTAGCCAGCATTTGAAAAGACTGCATTGTTCTCGGTCATTAGAGGTGTGTGTATAAAACACACAACATTCACCAGAGAGCTTCTCTCTTTTTTAACACACTGAATGGTGATACACTATATACAGTATATCTCGTTTTTGTTTTTAGAAGGCATTCAAGCATTCAAACTCCCTGTCACAATTAGTGTAATTAAAGTTTAGACACAAAAACATTTAACACAATGCTTAGGGCTGCAAACTATACAAGTGTACCAAGTTTCATGCTTTTATGAAAAAGTGAACATTATTTTCACATATCTCCTGGACTACAGTACTTCTTGAGCCAAAGTTGTTCACAATGAGGAAATCTAACATAGGATTTCAACGTTTTTGATCGCTGTAGTGCCCCCTATTGGCCGATTAGAGTTTTTTGCTGTGTCCGAAAGCTGAAAAATGCTGCCTTCGGAGAATGCATTCCAAGGTAGGAAGGCATCAGGCATGTCCGAATCCAATGTTAGCTTCAATTCCCGTTTCCGCAGATACCTTCATCTGATGGATTTTTGAAGGCAGCATAGATGTATCCTTAGCTGCCTTTGATATCCCACAATCCTGTGCGTTCTACTCTGTGACAGCTTAGCAAAAAATTTAATAAAAATGGCGCCTGAAAGTTGCGGTTGGTGGTCAGTTTGTGTGCAAATTTATGTTTTTGACCAACTTTTTCCACTTTTAACATAGAATGTTAAGCAACTGAGACAAACTGAACAAGTTTCACACTAACTGGAATGGAATAAATAGTCCCTATACTTTTTTTTTTTGTATGCTGAGTTTACAGACATATCAGTACTGATGACTGGAACAGGTTGGTCAGTTGGTTAAGACAAACCCCATAAGGAGAACAAGTGTTATTTGTACATTTTATTTACAACCATGATCTGGCATCATAATGTTAATTAAAAATTACAAATCTTAAAAATCTTAAAACAAAAGACAGAGGTAAAAGTTTCCATGTTCTTTATGGTCTCATCTCTCATCGAAGTTCTTCTCCAGATCAGCAGGGGTCCTCTGAATAGAGTGAATGTTTCTCTTCACACGGTCTTCCAGAGAGGAGGTGGCAGCACTCTCTAGTTTCATGTCACTGTAAATAGATTTACAAATTAATTAGTGAACAATGTATTATTATCCAAATCATTTTATGGCTGACCAAACACAAGAACATAATTTCCAGCAGAACTTAGTGCCAACAAGTGCTTTGCCAATGTGCACATTTATTTTAGGTCAATTCAGGATTCAGTAATTTAAATACTGACTGTATGAAGCCAGCATGACAGTCCTGTTTGGCATTGTCTCTGGCTTTCTCCTGTTCCTCTTGTCGCTTGTAACTCTGCACATTATTTTGCCTTTCCACTTTTCTTTCACGGGCAAAATCCATCATTTCCTTTCTCTTCTTTTCCAACTCTTCAGCTGAGAGGTGCCTGAGAGAGGGGGGAAATGTAGTTACATTCTATGTACTATGCATTTCACAAAACTGAATGTCTTCTACAGTAAAACAAACTAATGAAATGTATTCATGTCAAAGTTTTTAAAGGGGTCATAGGATGCCCATTTTCCACAAGTTGATATGATTCTTTAGGGTCTTAATGAAAAGTCTGTAACATAGTTTGGTTAAAATTTCTCAATGGTAGTGTAAAAAACACCTTTTGTACCCTGTCAAAAGGTGTTTTTTACACTACCATTGAGAAATTTTAACCAAACTATGTTACAGACT
>NW_015555819.1:2397439-2404090 GCF_001515605.1 Sinocyclocheilus anshuiensis
ACTTGCTAATTAGCACATTATTAGGAAAGGCGATTTGCAAAGATTCATTACAAAACATTATACTCACTTCTTCAGTAGATGAGGCTGGATCATGAATGATTCGCGCAAACATACAGTATCTCACAGAAGTGAGTACACCCCTCACATTTTTGTAAATATTTTATTATATCTTTTCATGTGACAACACTGAAGAAATGACACTTTGCTACAGTGTAAAGTAGCGAGTGTACAGCTTGTATAACAGTGTAAATTTGCTGTCCCCTCAAAATAACTCAACACACAGCCATTAATGTCTAAACCCCTAAGTGAAAATTTCCAAATTGGGGCCAATTAGCCATTTTCTCTACCCGGTGTCATGTGACTCATTAGTGTTACAAGGTCTCAGGTGTGAATGGGGAGCAGGTGTGTTAAATTTGGTGTTATCTCTCTCACTCTCTCATACTGGTCACTGGAAGTTCAACATGGCACCTCATGGCAAAGAACTCTCTGAGGATCTGAAAAAAAGAATTGTTACTCTACATAAAGATGGCGTAGGCTATAAGAAGATTGCCAAGACCCTGAAACTGAGCTGCAGCACAGTGGCCAAGACCATACAGCAGTTTAACAGGACAGGTTCCACTCAGAACAGGCCACTTTGGGCCCAATTTGGACATTTTAACTTGGGGGTGTACTCACTTTTGTGGCCAGCGGTTTAGACATTAATGGCTGTGTGTTGCAGACAGGCATCTGAGATTGGCTCGATTTGAGAAAGGGGAAAACATTTAACCAGATTAAAAAAATTTTTTTTTATCATTATAGGGTGGTTGTGAACACACACTGCCAACACACATTTCAGTTCAAACAACTTGTAAAAGTGCATGTAGCATCCGATGACCCCTTTAAATAAGAAACTCATGTTCAGAGTAATTGATATAGATAAGAATAAAACATTCATGCTTGCTATATGTGCTAGATTAATTGATCAACTCATGAACATATCATACTTGCTGTAATTAGTATATTGTCTTTGATTGCGGTCTCTGTGTCTTGATGGGCTGGGGGCTTTGGTTTTAGGTCTCTGCTCTGTCACTCTAAAGGAGTGATTGTCCCTGTCTGTTTTATGAGACAACGGGGACCGACTCCTGTCTCTTGAACCGTGATCTGTGTGGTTAGATACTGAAGATCTGTTTGCTGGTAACTGAAACGGTTAAGGAATAAATCAGGTACAATAATTTCACAAATTTAAGATGGCAAAATCATATTTGATAACAATTACCAGATCAGTGTTAAACAGTGGTGTGGATGTCATAAGTGAAAATAAATGAATTTGGTAATGCAGACCCAGTAACTACTTTAATCATCCATTACGGAGGTCAGCATGAATGATTATGGCTAGAGCCCGACCGATATGGGCTTTTTGGGGGGCCGATTCCGATACCGATATTAGGGAGTAAAAAGAAGACATACCGATATATCAGCCGATATTCTTTATGTGTAGGCTATATTATAGTACAGTAGTGTTGGGCGATATGGTCATTTTTCAAATTGTCATATCGCCAGTCCGTGAGATCGCCGACAGACGATATTATCGTGCATGGGTGGGTGGGGGCAAGAGAGACTTCCTGTGCTTGTCATAGGCTATTTCATAACTATTTGGTGTTTTGAAAAGTAGATTTATTTTAAAGACCAGCAGTTTAACACTAAATATTGGACATAAACGAACACATTAAATATAAAGTATTTAAAACAGGTAAGTTCATATATTTGGAGTAAATTTAAATTAAACAGATACATCAGTCATGCAGCGCTCCGGACCGCGCGCCCCATGGTGAGCCCGACGCACCGCCACAGAAACAAGAATGAGATGCGTTCTAACGTAACTGTGGCATTAAACTCAGTTAGTGAGGGCTCGGTTAAAATATTGCACATATATAGGCCGTTCAGATTACTTGTTAAAGTGCAACGAAATACCTTATATCAGCAGATGATATGTGTCTGTGTTTGTGGTTGGAGACTCCTTCATTGGCTACAGGCTCCTCATTTGCACGCGTGTGTGTGTGAAATACAGTGCTGAATGAAAAAGCGGGGCAATTTGATAATAGCCGAATTATAATGGGCCGCCTAATAATAATAATAATAATTATTATTATTATTATTATTATTTAATACATTAATAGGAGAATGAGCCTAATATCGTCTTGACTATCGACAAAGACATCTGCTTTTACTGCTTTTAACACGATACTATCGTTTATCGGCACAACCCTATAGTACAGTATAGTAAAAAGTTTGGACACACTTCCCATTCGTGTGTCCAAACTTTTGACTGGTACTGTAGCCTTTTGTGTACATAGAAAAAGTCTTAGATCTTTGAGTTCAGCTCATGAAAAATGGGGGCAAAAACAAGTGTTGCTTTTATAATTTTGTCCAGTGTATGTATGTATGCATGTATGTATATATACATACATACATACATACATACATACATACATACATACATATATATATATATATATGTGTGTGTACTGACCGGTTTTTTATTTATTCATCAAAAATAAGACAAATTCCATAAAATTCCGCGATATACAGTATTCCGTTTTTATGACTGGATTACGCGATTCCGTCCATGTTTTCTGCATCGCGGAAATCATTGGGCCCTACTAATGTAGCAAATGAGTATGATAAGCTCACTGTGAGAGTAAAAGACAGGGACATTGCTGTTTATTTACTTAGCACTGAGTCTCACCAACTAGGTGACAACGTAGCGTTAAATCACCATTCAACAGACTCAAGCCACCACCACACTGCCGTCTATTGGACTGCAGAAAAATACTAACTTTTCAATCTGCTACGTTACTGACTGTGTACTGACAAACTATGTTGACACCGTGTCTGCACCGCAATAGGACGCGACAAAGCGACCGTTGAAAATCATTTGAACTTTGTGTCAGCACGTCATAAATAGAACGAGCCATCAGTTTACTGCATCCAGTGTAGTAGACAATATCACTGATTATAATGGGTTCTATTCTACACCGGACACGAGCGGCGCAACAAAATAGAATAGAATTCTATTGTATTTTGTAGCGCCGCGCGATGTGATGTGACCGATGTGATAAGCATGAGTTCTGGGCCGCGGCACAGCCGGTATAAATACCAGCATTGACTGAGTGGCCGCGATCAGCTCCGGTGGCCTTAACACAGGCTTTAATGCAGCAGACTCGGGTGAAGTTTGAGCTCATCCGCGCATCTCTACACTACAGTGACCTGGGTCACCAGTAGCAAACATCTACTATTTCATCTGCATTATATGTTCTGTAAAAAAAATTTTCATATCAGCGGCATATTCGCCGATACCAACATATCGGTGACAGGCTCATATCGGTTAAACGATATATCGGTCGGGCTCTAATTATGGCAATGCAGAAGCTCTGCGCTGCCATATGCCAAGGAACATTATTTAATATTAAAAATTAAATAAAATGTTTAATAAAAATACAAAAGAAACATGCCAGCAGGATAGCCAGAGAGAAAATGACTTACTTGAAGTCCATAGCCTGATTTGTGATGTCTATTAGAGGTTAAGACATCTGATCGTTTCTCTTTTGACCTGGTTGGCAAAACAGACACACATATTGACATATTGTTAAAGAACTTATTTAAATGAGGTACGCTGTCTCTCAAACAAGGAGCAAAGTGAGATTTATGCCAGCAAATTAATTGATTTTTTACCTATTCTTTGTGCCATCCTCATTGCAACTTGAACTCCTCTTTCTGTGCTTTTTCTCCTTCCTCCTCTCTTTCTCCTCTCTTTTCTTCTTTTTTTGTTTTCTCTTTTCCTTTTCAAGATTGTGACGCAACTATGTTGAGAAAAAAAATGAGAATGCCTTTTTTTTACATTCCAATTTAACTCCTGAATTTGAACTGAGGTAACAAACAACATGCTTTATTCTAAGTAGAATTTGATTTTAAGTACAATTTTTTTAGCAGAATTTATTTATTTACAAAGAAAAGTTCATTGAGAGACAAAGTGTTTCAGAAAGTCTAATATGATATTTAGTAAACTGACCTTCATTTTGTGGACCAGAGCGAAATACTAATTTCCAAGAATGTCATTAACCTTGGATTGCAATTAGGCAAATTTATATTTCTGTCAAATACATTTCTAATGCAACTTCCTGTGAGGTAAGACCAATTCATTTTGAAGTGAAGGTAACATTTTGAAGTGAAGCACTAAACATACCACAAAATATCATGCAATGTACACTACTCACCATCTTTTGGATTTCTTTCATTTTAACAGGATTTGTAAGAACCCCTCTCTTCTTCTCCTCTTCACGTTTGCTGAAAATGAAATAGGGATTACACTTACTGTAAACATTTTATCTTACAAGAACTTTGAAGGAAAGTTCCCAGATCCAGATAAACATAAATTAACATCAATCTACATTATTTGTGGCATAAAGTTGATTACCACAAAAATAGTACTGACTCATCACTTGTATTTTGTAAAAACAATTGTTTAACCTACTTAATAGGGGTGTATTGGTACACAAATTTTACTGAAAATTTTCGGTATAGGTCTTTTGGTTCGGCATGCATGTGTACCAAATGACTGCAGCGTTGTTTTAACAACTGCACATGTGGATCATACAGATGGAGTGAAAAAAAAAAAGAAAATTTTTTTTTATTAGGGCTGCACAATTTACCATAATTTAATTGTTGCGATACTGGCCCGCTGGTTATTTCTGCTCAAAACATTTTTTTTTTTTTACATTGAACTGGTTTCCATTAGCCTCTACTAGCTTTCATGTTTAGGGCTAAAAGATGTTAAGAGTTTAAATCCCCCAATCAGAGCTTTTCTCTTAAGGTGGAAGTGAAGCAGTCAGTCAAGTTCACATTTAGTATCTGATTTCCACTGTAATTAAAATATATATAAACTAGGGGTGTGCGATATTGACAAAAAAAGATATCTCTATATTTTCTGGAATTTTATCGATAACAATAATTAGACGATATTTTGCAGTGTGTTATTGTGCTGACATCTTAAGGACTACCGTGGACAGCTGACTCCTAATGTTTTTGATATTCTTCATATTCTGTGTGGTGGTTAGTTCACAGCAGTGATAGAAAGTAGCTTATCTTTTTCAATGAGTTTAAATGGATTTTTACCTTTTATGGGAATTTTTACCTTTATAAAGCCATTTTTTTCTAAAAGTGTGGATCATCTTTTGAGTCAAATTCTTACATTTAATCAGTTGGTTAGAATAAGACTTTTGGGCTTTTACCAGGCAAATGAAATCAGTATCAACAAAATGTATCTTTGCAATGCAGAGGAAACACAGAAGCTGCATCTGAAGTGGCATTTAGATGTATTTACACACTGTTTAATGCAGCTCAAAGGGACATGGAATACTTTAACCTGCAGTTACAAAAATGCATAAATAATGTTTTGCTATTTGAAATTATAAAAAAAAAAAATCATCATTTAAACGGCTGATTCATTCAGGAACGAAACACGTCATGGTTTTAGACATGGTTTAGAAACGCAAAACAGTGCTGTGGTTCTGTTTGGAATTATTTTTGTAGGTGAAACAGAGCAAAAACAGGCAATATGGTGTCTAAAAGTCTCTTAATATCAACTTGTTTATTGAACTGTTGTATAAAATCAATATCACATTTGTAATCATGCTGATTTTTGGAGAACAAACGTCTCTTTTCGCGTGATATTAACTATATGACAGTGTTTCCCCTGCCATTATATTAGGGGGGCTATATATATATATATATATATATATATATAGATCACAACAGAAGTCATTTTACGATAGAACACGTCTATATCATAGCCTTATGTTATTTATCTCATTTACATGACGGCATGTCATTTATGTCTCTACGTTACATGATCGCGTTCTCTGTATTGTGCACAGCGGAGTTCCGCCCTGATGCGTGCACACACAAGTGAGCACACTCCCACTCCCACTAGTATTTGTAAATATTAAGCCGCAAAACGATTCATATTTAAATACAAATTCTGCGTGTCTCTGTGTCAATGAATGGCGCAGACGTGCGGTTTTGTTTACCACTCGTACTGAAGCGCACGTGATGCTTCCGGTGATATTAACGTCTGCCGTCTCACTAACGAGGACATAAATACATGAACAACATCTCACTGCTCTGAGAGTCACTTCATGAGCATTTGACCATTTAATTTGAGTAAAACTATCATCATGTCATACACACAGAAATGTAAAGGTATTCATGGCAACCCGTCAAAATAAAAGTTCAGTTTAACTTGAAGGTATTGTGTGTGACGTCACGGTGTTGGTTTGCTCCGTTGGCCAGTGAAGTAATATAAGCATTTCTTTACTTTTTGAACACACAAATGTTATTTTAACACACAAATGTTTTTGGTTTTCACCATAATTTGGATGAATATCCAACATCAAACTGTATACAACACGAAGTTTTGAATCGTGTTATCCCAAACATTGTTTTCATAACGTGAGGCGCAACATGATGTAAACAAACGCTTCATACAATATTGTTCATGTTGCATCTTATTGTTATGTCAGACATTTAAGACATATTTTCACGACTAGAAATCAGTGGTTAAGTTGTATTTACAACACTGTTCCAGAACACTTCAACCCAAATATTCAGATGTGT
>NW_015555819.1:2404264-2406861 GCF_001515605.1 Sinocyclocheilus anshuiensis
ACCTTAAACCGCATAAACACATTTCATTACACCAAATACACAAAATAATGTTCTTTTTAGTAGCATCATATGACCCCTTTAATACGCAGGAAACCCGACATTAAACAAATAACCATTTAAATGCTTAGGACGTTTGCATTGTAAGAACGCACAGGGATACTTCAGATATAAAGACGCTGACTCGTTAGGTGATGTTTTCTCATTAAAATCATACGATTTCCTATTAATTCAGTAGAAAGTATGGGAATACTAAGGAATACCAATATGACGTCATGAGCAATCCAGTTTTCTATTATAGATCAGTGGTTACAACCCTTTTAGTTAAAAATAAAAATACCATTCCAACTTACCGGATCTCAAAAAGAGGGTCTTCTCTGATCTTGGCAGCCATATCATTAGTAGAGACAGAACTTGTAGGGTTAAATATGGAACCAGGCAGGAGGCCTGTCTCAGCTGATGGTCCGCTCTCAGGGTCCTCATACTGCTGTGTGATCTGCTTGTCGATGGGGCGACCAAGAAGGTATTCCTCCCGAGAGATCTGTCCTGCTGGACCCTGGTACATCCAGTCCAATCGGTCATCTTTCTTTCTGCAATATTGAGAAATCTGATATTACATTATAGGCTTAAACCTGTAAGCCTGTTATTATAACTAAATCCAATTATACATCAACTTCTTTCATGAAAAAGCTTTGTGCTGGGATTGACTGAAAACTGAGAGAATGTGTCAGTGTCACACACTTCACAGCGCCGGTCTCTTGCGCATATCTGGTAATCTCTTCTCGGGCTCGCTCCTCTTTAAGCTCCTTCTGCAACTCCTCAATCTTCTTTCTCTCCGCCTCATGTTTCTGTTCTGCTTTCCACACTCGCTCGATGTTTTTAAGAGTTTGCGGATGCCAACTCTTTTTCAAGTTCTGGTGGTATTTGTGGAGATAATTCAGATTTCAGAAAAAAAAAAAAACAGATGTGGAGTTAATCACTTTTAATGAAAGGCCTGGATTCTTGGGGGAAAAAAAAGATGGAGATAATCACTTTTATTAAATAACTTCTTGGTTGCTTAGTTGGGGACACTTAATATTTGGCAATATTATCGACTCTATCGCACAGACACTATTGGGTTCTCATGCAATAGTGTCTGTGCGATAGAGTTGACTATATTACTGAACTGAGCTGGATGCTGGCATCACTGAATCAACGATGAACTGACTTCAACTGAAACATTGCCTGTTTACTATTGTCCTGTTATTATTGTCCTATTGTCCTATTGAGCTGCTTTCCAGCAGAATTGTGTTTGCAAGCATTACTGAAAGGCAACCAGTCTTGGGCTACAGGGTGATATGGCTGCCGAAGTTTCTGCCTTGACATTATGTAAATGTCTAACTGTATCTTTTACGTCCCAGCATTCTTGCCATTTTTCACCGTTTGTCTCTTTATAATTGTTTTCCCCTCAGCTTCAGTGTTTATTAACGGATTATTTTCCTCATTCTCCTCTCAGTGCTGTCAAATAGGGGAGACCGGGGATGAAAGTAACACTTTTTCTTTGAGCATCAGTAACTCAGTGGTTGTTTGTGCTAGATCTATTCAACTTTGATAAATGGTAGCCACATTTGGCAAATATAGCAAAATTTGGCTCTACAAATAAAACTCACTTGGATGCAGTGGTGGACAGTTAAGGAGTAGTTTTACTTCGTTACTGTACTTAAGTACATTTTTCAAGTAGCTGTACTTTACTGGAGTAGTTTTATTTTGAGTAACTTTTACTTTTACTTCACTACATTCCAAAGCATAGGATCGTACTTTTTACTTCACTACATTTCATAAAACATATCGTTACTCCTTATAATATATCACGTGCTCCGACACGCAGAAGCGCCCTGCGTCTGAACCCAGCAAGCAATAGCCGCCATTTTAACGTCTCGGTTAAGTATTTAGCCACGATTTAGCTCTAAATTGGACGGGCTACGTGTAGTCTGCTTTTAGCCCACCTGGCGAAATCGAGGCAATCTGTGGTCTAATTTTAACGGCAGGCATCACTAAGAATTGCGTTGACAGAGATTTGTGAAGTAAAGGAATGGGTGAAAAAGCTTAGTGAATCATCAGGAGTGAGTTGGAGAATGGCAGTGACAAAACCAAATAAGGGACAACGTGTGCTTTATAAGGTAATGTTAAATCATTTCATTCATCTTTACACTATATAAGTGTAAGACAATTAGTTACACTGAAAATGACATTGCACAACCGGCAGCCAGTGCAAGGAGATAAAGAGAGGTGTAGCATGAAATGCAAAGATGGGATAAAATAAGTGCTTTTGCCTGCTTCTTTGTGTGATTTGTTTTTATTTTCAGGAGCAATGATCCCCATATACACACTTACCCAACTTCTGTGCGTTTGTCAGTGGTGGAAAGTAGTGCTGGGCGGTATAGTGTTTAGTTTTGTTATGATATGAATTTTTAAAATACCGCAATATGTCACTTAAACAACGTTCGAAACGCGACACTGTTTGAAAGGGGTCTCTTTTCACTGTTGCACTGTAGTGAGGGAACAGCTGTATGTGTTACTAAGCGTGAAAGTTCCGAAACTGAAGCTGTAGAACTAATAGA
>NW_015555819.1:2407438-2438516 GCF_001515605.1 Sinocyclocheilus anshuiensis
AGAATAGGGCATTCTAAGTCAATATACTGCAGTATTTCCTCTCTCAATCAGTAGAAAATATGGTTAACACCCGGTCATGCATGAAAAAAAAATACCGTCATGTACCGTGAAAACGGTATAATTTTGAAAAATACAGCGATATAAATTTTTGGTCATACCGCCCAGCACTTGTGGAAAGAGTACTGAAAATTTGTACTTAAGTACAAGTACTGTTACATTGCTGAAATAATACTCAATTACATGGTTAAGAATAGCCTATCTGCTTGTTACGTCTGACATCAGGCTTCACTGCGCAATGATATTACGCAGCACCTGAAAATAGGCTAACTTCCATCAACATAACCAACGTGACCACCTGCTTGCACAGGGAGCGTGCTGGGGACTATTTTCAGGCGCTGCGTAATATATGAGCCTATTTTCAAAAATAGTGGAGTGTTCCTTTAACAAGCGGATTCTCCCGAAGCCGTCAAACTGATGTCATCAGAGCGAGAACGCCTTTCCAGAGCGGAAGCAGTTTTTGATTAAAGATTACGACAGCAGACATTTTTTTTTTACAGTGTATTGACTGGCATTGTTCAATTGTTCACCACAAGACTAGTAATGTGCACTAAAAAGTAAGTAGGGTCATTTTTGATTTCATGACAAATAATCATTTTCAATACCACTGACAAAACGAACACATACTGTATACTGCCATATAGATATTTTAATATTTAAAAATGTTTTTGCACATCCATTTTTTTTTCAAGGCAATCATTATTTCAAGCTTACTATTTCAAGCTTTGAAATTGGTTTAATCCAAGTCTTCTCAAAAGACACATTAGCTTTATATGATGAACAGATTTTAATATAGGCTTTTATTTATATACATATAAATATTGATCAATTACCATTTAAAAAATCTCAATCTTAAACATTTCCTCATTCTGTGTATTTGTGTCTTTAAAACTTTAAAATAGGGTTGCAAAAGCTTACAGCACAAGGAAGCTTGATTTCAAACGGAATTGAATTTGCAAAAAAAGACAAGTAGCCTACTCATTCAGTAATAAAATTATAAAACAAATGACCTCAATATATCAAAATATATTCAAAATATGACAACACTGAATTTTCATAAGAAGTGATTTAAGAGCCATATATGTTGTTTATTTAGAAAAATGGAACATCAGATGGCTTTGACCTGTAATGCCTGTACAATGTAGTGATGCAGTTAGGCAGACTAGGATATGTATATGTACAAATCAGACAAATATCCCATTCCAAAACATTTCTAGCATAAACTTACATTGTAAAGAAATTAAAGTTCAATCTTTGATTGTTGAAAGACTTTCTGGTGCATTTCACTTACAGTCAATAAAATTTCCAGTAGCATTTTCATCGATCAGGCGTGGATTTATTCTAAATGGTTGATAACTTTTGACAAAGTTTAATCCAGGAGCAAAGAGAAATCATTTCTACTTTAAAAGCACGGAGAGATCGCGATTGCACACAGTCTGCGCACAAGCAATATTAGAGTGAGAGGACAGGCAGTGCATTTGTATAAGTTAGGCCTATTTGAGAGCTCGCATCCAAATTTCTGCGATTACATGACTGTGTTCTCATGTTACAATAAAGCGGTCGCCACATTTGCTCGGGAATGATTAAAGTTATGCGGAATACCTGCAATCCCGTGCGGATATTCAGACTCCGTAATCGACAGGAGGCGGGTGCGTGTCAAACTCACTGTCGGAGAGGAAAGAGCTTGTGTCGGTGTATATTCGGTAGATACTGTGGAAAATGAGTAATGGAACCGAGTCAGATATCTCAGTATATGTATCGAAATATAGATATTTATGATAACACTGCCATGTAGTTTGTTTCTCCAAACTTTGAGTCCATAAATAACGCTGAGCTCCCTCACTGTCTGATCATCTCTTCACCTGCTGCAGCTGCAGCGGCGGCTTTTCCTGGTTCAGATATCAGGGCTGTTATTGGTCCATTTACGATCGGATATCTTTATTGGCTACTGAAGTGCCATCAAAGGTTTGAATATCAATTAAAATTGTGGACGTACTCAGTAACGAACTATGATTTAAAAGTAATGAAGTAGATTATTAACACTACCATGTAGTTTTCTCCAAACTTTGAGTCCATCAATTACGCTGAGCTCCCTTACTGTCTGATCAGCTCCTCCAAACCTGCTGCAGCGGCGGCTTTTCCTGGTTCAGATATCAGGGCTGTTATTGGTCCCTTTACGATCGGATATCTTTATTGGCTACTGAAGTGCCATCAAAGGTTTGAATATCAATTAAAATTGTGGACGTACTCAGTAACGAACTATGATTTAAAAGTAATGAAGTAGATTATTTTGCTTAATTTGTACTTAAGTACAAGTAAAAGTACAGCTTTAAAAATATACTCAAAAAAGTACAAGTACCCGAAAAAAACTACTTAATTACAGTAACGTGAGTAGTTGTAATTCGTTACCTCCACCACTGCTTACAAGGTTGTTGAAAACCTATCAATTCGTGTCGATAAAGTATAATAGGGTAAATCCTGTATAGTGATTTATCCTATATAGTGCTTGCATAAAGCAAGTAGTGCATACACTTGTAGCTGTTATGTATCTTTGTAAGTCCCCACGCGCAAGCAGACGAACCCAACCCACCCCGTTTAAAAAAACAAACCAAGTGGGCTCCCCCAAAGTCCACGGTATAGTTCGAACACTGCTTCAGACAGTAGCTTGTACATCACGCACACAGAATCAATCAGCGCGGAAATGTATTGTCAACACTGTTTTGTGATTTCTCAATAAAATAGCTTAGAAACTGAAAAGTTCAAGCATATATTTCTTAATAACTAAATTCCACAGCTTCGCACAAGGTGTTTGTCACAGCCCCAGACTTATTTGTTCATTAATGACGTCATCAGCGACTAGTCGACTTCGACTCGACTTTCATCACATAGAAGTCGACTTCAAAAAATCAGAAGTCGTTCAACCCCTATTATGTAGGTACACTGTAAGTACATGTAAGTGCAAGTACTGTAAAATAAAGTGCAACCATCATTTTTGTTAGACATTTATCACAATACAATGTTTTTGCACGTTACAAAGCAATGTTGTTTTTTATTTACCGTGGTAATACCACGTTAACCAAACGGGGTTAATACCATATTTTTGGAAACATTGGTTTCTGGAAATGGTACTGTGACATTACCATGGCAATACCATTTCATATCAAAGTAATGCCATGTTTTGTTTAGTGTTTTTGGACATTTTGCATGGTAATACTATTTTTTTTTTCATATGCACCATAGTACTTTAACTTTTGGACATTAATACCATGTTTTTTTATATGTACCATAGTAAAACCACAGTTTCTGAAAATGGTACCATATTTATGTTCATACCCAGGTGCATCTAAAAAAATTAGAATATTGTGAAAAAGTTAATTTTTTTGTAACATTTCAAAAAGTAAAACTTTCATATATTATAGATTCATTACATGTAAAGTAAAACCCTGAAAGTTTTTTGTTTTAATTTTGTTGATTAGAGCTTACAGCTCATGAAAGTCCAAAATCCAGTATCTCAAAATATTAGAATATTTACATTTGAGTTTTATTAAATGACCATCCCAACAGAATAAATTCCGGGTATCTCTTGTTCTTTGAAACCACAATAATGGGGAAGACTGCTGACTTGGCAATGGTTCAGAAGACAATCATTGACACCCTCCACAAAGAGGGTAAGTCACAGAAGGTCATAACTGAAAGGGCTGGTTGTTCACAGAGTGCTGTATCAAAGCATATTAAATGCAAAGTTGACTGGAAGGAAGAAATTGGGTAGGAAAAGGTGCACGAGCAAAAGGGATGACCGCAAGCTTGAGAATACTGTCAAGCAAAGCCGATTCAAACACTTGGGAGAGCTTCACAAGGAGTGGACTGAAGCTGGAGTCAGTGCATCAAGAGTCACCACGCTCAGACGTCTTCAGGAAAAGGGCTACCAAGCCACTTCTGAAACAGAAACAACGTCAGAAGCATCTTACCTGGGCTAAGGAGAAAAAGAACTGGACTGTTGCTCAGTGGTCCAAAGTCCTCTTTTCAGATAAAAGTACATTTTGCATTTAATTTGCATATCAAGGTCTGGAGGAAGACTGGAGAGGCACAGAATCCAAGCTGCATGAAGTCCAGTGTGAAGTTTCCAAAGTCAGTGATGATTTGGGGTGCTGTGACGTCTGCTGGTGTTGCTCCATTGTGTTTTATCAAGTCCAAAGTCAATGCAGCCATCTACCAGGAGATTTTGGAGCACTTTATGCTTCCATCTGCTGACAAGCTTTATGGAGATGCTGATTTCCTTTTCAAGCAGGACTTTAGCACCTGCCCACAGTGCCAAAACCACTTCCAAGTGCTCTGCTGACCATGATATTACTGTGCTTGATTGGCAAGCAAACATGCCTGACCTGAAACCCACATGGAATCTATGGGATATTTTCAAGAGAAAGATGAGAAACAGTCGATCCAACAATACAGATGAGCTGAAGTCTCAATAGTGCCTCAGCAGAGCCACAAGGCTGATCGCTCCATGCCACACCTCACTGATGCTGGAGTTTGTGCTAAAGGAGCCCCGACCAAGTATTGAGTGCATAAATTAACATACTTTAAAAAACTTAAACTTTTCTGTTTTGCAAATTCTTTTTTTGATTGATGAGAATCACAAATTTTTGATAGAATATTAGGAAATATTCTAATATTTTGAGATACTGGACTTTTGACTTTCATGAGCTGTAAGCTCTAATCATCAAAATTAAAACAAAAGAAACGTTTGAAATTATTTACTTTACATGTAATGAATCTAGAAAATTTACATTTTTTAAATGTTACAAAAAAAAAAGAACTTTTTCACGATATAAAATTTTTTTTTAGATGCACCTGTATATCTCAATAATACCATGTTTCTTTGGATGTGTACCATGGAATACACTTACAAAAGACTACCATGATTGTATTTTTTTAGACCATGGTATAGTACACTTACATATTGTTGCTCTTTTGTTGGTTTAATTGCTTCAATTGTCCTCTTTTGTAAGTTGCTTTGGATAAAAGTGTCTGCTAAAAGATTAAACGTAAATGTAATGTAAATGTATAGCCACTACATTCTTGAAAGTTGAATGTCATGTAAATACCATGGTAATTTTAGTACCACAGCATATCAATACATTGCTCTACAATATCAGTACATCAGTGTATTGATACCATTATCAATACAATGGTATTACCATCTGATACCACTGATGAACCATGGTAAAACAACAGTACTTTTATCTGAGAGTCCTTAAATGTATCAGCTACACTCACAGCTACACAACCAGTGTATGAAGATCCACACACCCACTGACAGCAGAGAGAATGTCACGTTTGCAGGGGGTCACTAACATTTTCCCCCCAAGAGTCATAAAATCAGGTAACAGATAAAAACAGGTAAACAGTCGGTCCAGCCTCCTGCCTCACCAGCTGACCACACAGATTTCTGCCATCTGTGAAATGGAGTTTGAATGAGAAGGATGGCAGGATAGAGAGAAGGTCACGGAGGAGGAGGAGGAGGAGGAGGAGGGGACGATCAGAGGGATGAGGAAGGTGAAGAAAAGTAGGAGGAAAGGCCAGACAGAGATACAGGCCAGCCACACTTGACCTTTACCACCCACATGTGTCAGTGACAGAGAAGGGCGCTGGTGTGGCTTTACCATCTCACCCCTCCGGGAGAAACACTATCGCTCTAACCACCTCAATTAACCCTGATTCCTCTCTTAACGATGGGATCACAAGGTCTCACTTTCTACTGCTTTCTACTTTCATTAAATTGTGTCCCTAGGAGGGGTGAATCCCAGCCTATCACTGTATATGAGTGATGGACAAGCTTCTTTTTTAGAGCTTCTTATATATGTATTGTATATATATATGTACACAAGAAAAAATGTTTGTTATTGATTTTTTATTTAAAAAAATACTTTTAATGCTATGCAAAATGTTCGAAAGTGTAAATTGTGCAGTAATCAGTAAAGTAGTGTTTAATTTCAAACCAGTAAATAACATCTTTACTGAGAGTTAGGGCAGAGAATCATTACCAACAAGAATCGATTCCAAGTTGTTGGGAGTTGAGAGAGTCAATAAATTCCACTTAGAGGAATCGACTTTACTGAAGGGCCAAAGATGTCCGGTCGTGACATGAATTAGGCTTTGCCCATTATTTTAATTATCAAACCACTACACATCCTTAACAATTACCCTTAACAGTTAGGGATTTTGACTCCAATGTTTTGAGTAGTGTGGGTCAGGCTTTAAACCATTTACTCAACAGAATTGCTCAAAAAAACAAATCACTCATGTCCTCTAAACAACTCTGAATGTAGATTTTAAAAAGACGGCAGCAAAATCGATCGATTCCGGAATTTTCAGCCCTACTTCATGTAAACATTAGGTTTCCAGATCACTATAGGAAAAATTTTTTGTTGGTTCCTAGAACGTTCTCAAAACATACATTTTTAGAGTTTCTAATGTAACGTAAGCACAAAACAAAGCTGCTCTGCGAGCCCAGCCCTGGAGTGCCCGCAGTAAAGGCTTCTAAGTAGCATGAGCTAATAATAAGACCCAGGTCCTGAGGCAAAAGTCAGCATAACTAAGGCCTTTTCCACTTGCAAGGGGATCAGGGAGATTAGGCGGATGAGATTCGTGCCTGAAGGGCAGGGATGTCCAGGTTATAAAATCTAGTGAAGGTAGACAACTGTCACAGGTTGCCTAATGTGGCAGAGGCGAGGAGACAAAGGAGCGTGGAGACGAAGAGGATTAACAGGAAACAGTCTTTATTTCTCCAAATAAAGAACACACAGACAGGAACTCACACGTAGGACAAGGGGTTGATATTCAATTCCAGACAAGGGAGAACAGAACAGGCTCAAACTCAAATAGGGCAGATAACGAGGGGCAGACAGGTGATGAGGATAACTAATAACAAGGAACAGGACGATTACTAATAATGGGAAAAGGAACTGGAAGGACCAAATAAGGACAAACAGGAACTAAACAGGAACACACACGGGACAACAGCGAAGACCAGCCGGCGGCCGCACAGATGTCTCCAATTGAAACTCTGCTGGACCAAGCCCAGGAGGAGGCCATTCCTCTGGTGGAGTGAAGGCCACAGGGCTATAGCATCAGCTATCCAGCGGCATAGTCTCTGCTTCATAACTGACAGCCCTTTAGAGTGGCCTCCGAAGCATACGAAGAGCTGCTCTGATTGCCTAAAGTGGCCAGAGCGCTCAACATAAGGCGCTTTCGCAACACGTAGTTCTAGGAACTTAGTTCTGGGAACTAGCCAGGATGGTGGTTCCTAGAGAACCAATTTCTCTCTCGGGCCATTTTCCTGGTTGCATTCGCACCAGCAGCAGGAGCTCTGAAGCAGCCGACAGCAACGTCTTTATTTGCGGCATTTACAAACGTCAACAACCGCTGAATGGAGAATGCCGTGATTGGAGCCGTTTTTGTTGTGTGTTGCGGGGTTTTATGATAACGGAGATAGAATGTAAATGCAAAATTTACGCGATTGAAAGAGCATGAAAATCTGACTAAATCTCCTATGACAACTTGCAGTGTTATCATCAAGGCTGAAAAAAGAACATAACACTGCAGACAACAGGTAAATGCCATTATCACTGTTTTCCATGTTCGTGGAATAAATATTTTTACACTGTTTATTCAAAATGCTGGGTAGCCGGTGTTAAGCGTTTGGCCAATCAGCATACACTTACGTCATTGGTAGTTCCTATAGAACTGTTTTAGACCCTACTCTGAAGATAAATATTTTTACACTGTTTATTCAAAATGCTGGGTAGCCGGTGTTAAGCGTTTGGCCAATCAGCATACACTTATGTCATTGGTAGTTCCTATAGAACTGTTTTAGACCCTACTCTGAAGTAGGAGCTAATTTAGTTCCCCCAAATGGAGTTCCTAGAACTAAATACGTTCCTAGTTCATGCGGTGTGAACACACCAAAAACCAGCTACTTCCGCCAATAGTTCTAGAAACTATGAAAAGGTTCCTCCGGTGCGAAAGTGCCTATACACTCTAAGGGCCTGAACTGGGCAGGGGAAATTCAGACCCTGCTCATCCTCTGAGTTAGGAAGAGCCAGAAGGGTGATAACTTGTGCTCTGAACGAGTGCAGAACGTCTTGGGCATATAGCCATGTCTTGGTTTGAGGATGACTCTACAGTCGTTAGACCCATACTTAAGGCAGGAAGCACTGACTAAGAACACTTGCAGATCACCCACTCGCTTGACCGATACTAAAGCTAGAAAAAGAGCAGTCTTAAGCGACAGGGGCTGTAAGTTGGCTGACTGGAGCGCCTCAAAGGGGGACCTCGAAGGGCCCTGAGGACCTTGGATAAGTCCCAGGTCAGCACAGTATGAGGAAGAGGCAGATTCAGTCTTCAAGCTCCCCTCAGGAATTTAACAACAAGATTGTTTTTGCCGACTGACTGGTCAGCCACTAGTGGGTGATTCACCGTGATGGCTGCCACATATACTTTGAGTGTGGAAGGGATGCACCCTTTATCCAGCAACTCTTGATGAAAGGTTAACACAGATGACACGTCACATAAGGACGGGTCCTTGTTCTGTGTTGCAAACCAAACTGAAAACACAGACCACTTAAGGGCATAGAGGCATCTCGTAGACGGGGCTCTAGCCTCCCAAAAGCATTTCAACACAAGAGACCATTTTCAAAAGGGAACTTTCTTTATTGAAATAAAATGTTCTTTCTCAGTTTCCAGAACATTGCTTTAAAAATAATCATTAAGTGAAATGTTCTGTATAAGTTATTTTATGATTATCTAAAAAAAAAACTCCCTCCAACATTATTTTATGGTTGTAAAAACATAAAACCTAAAAAAGAACGTTCCCAGAATGTTATTATTTGGTTCCCGTTAGGGAAACATTCTGTGTTTGCAGAGCTTGCTGTACTTTGGACCTGGTCAATAGAGCCACAATTAATTGAAAATGAATTTCTTTTGTGTCCAGCTGAATTTCTCTCAGCAATTTTCAATTTAACACAGAAATATGAGTCAGTTTGTTAATTCACAGCGTGGCACAAAGGGGATCAATTAAGGTTGATAATCAAACCTTGCTTTCATTTACACCTCATTTTAACCTGAGGACTAATAACTGATTTCATAACTGACTTGAAAAATAAATTTGATAAGGGCATAAAACCCTGGGGATATTTGCTTTCCCATCAATTAAGGTTGATAATCAAACCTTGCTTTCATTTACACCTCATTTCAACCTGAGGACTAATAACTGATTTCATAACTGACTTGAAAAATAAATTTGATAAGGGCATAAAACCCTGGGGATATTTGCTTTCCCTGTGGCGCCATAAGAGCTGATGACATGAAGATTACAGTCCCTGCCATGCTGACTTACCATAGTGCATCTCTGTGGAGCCTGATAGTCTTTATCAACGTCTAATTGGGGTTAATTAGGCTTTAAAATAACCTCACTGGAAATGCTGTAGTTATGATGAGATTACATGATGAGCTGCTGTGAGCTTTGCACATCTGAAAGACAAGGAGAGAAGGAAAAGTTTGCCTTACTTGATGGAGAGATGGGGAAAGTTGAAGCACAGAATAAAAAAAGGCCGGCGGGATGTAGTGTCACATGGAACCGCAACATTTAATGACAAATGTTGGTTCATGTAGCACCTGTGTGGTCCAATGTAGTTTGGAGATCGAAATGAGACTTGCCGAAAGCTGTGATGTGATTATTTGCTCAGTTCAACCAAGTCCATATGACTGTTGTGTTGCCATCAGCCGAGAAAAGTCTCAAAACTCTGTGCAATAACAGTGTTGTGGCAGCTCACCCCGAAGACACAAACGAATGTTTCATGATGGATTGAGAGTAAACACTGGAGAAATAAATGAATTCTTTTCTCTTGAGTTAGCAGAGCAAATGCCATAGTTAAAGTTAAACTTGCTGTATATAGCAAAACAGATCAGGATTCAAAGCGAAAAAAAACATTTTCTGTAAAGTTGTTTGTTTAGCTATTTTGTGTTCTTTTCTTCTCTTTTTTAGGGCTTTTCACACTGCACTTATCCCCATTGTTCTAAACCCTGCTTTTAACTCCAGGTAAAGAAATGTTTCACACTTCATTTAGGGTACGTTTACATGACAACAATGTACTAAAAACAGAAAAGTTTTTCCTTTGTGTTATTGAAAATGTTCGCATACAGATGACAACATTGGCTCCATTTACACTTGGCATTAACATGCGATCACTGCGATCCGATCAAGAAGATCGGATCATCAGTCAATCAGGACAAGGCGGGTTTACACTTGGCAACATAATCGGACTTCTCTATCTGGATAACCGATCAGATCTGTCTTTCCTGCGCAATATTATAAGTCTGCAGAGGATGGCCCTGGTGCAAAGTCGACCTGAAGTGGTGGGTTTTATTTTGCCAGCTGTGGTGGGAAAAATGTGCATTCTTTACAGAGAATGAGTGGTTCTGCAACTTTCAGGTTCTCTTCTCCATCTTTCTTCCGACATTTCGGGAGAGAGGGGACAGGGTTTGACGTGAAGTTGACCTGCGAATGCAGACACGATGGCTGGATTGCGTTTACATTACACTGAGCTCCGTTCACACGGCGTCGACCTGCGAATGCAGACACGATGGCTGGATTGCGTTTACATTACACTGAGATCCGTTCACAATGCGTCCATGACTACCTCTGGATCAGGACGCATTCCGATCAGAAGCGTGTTTACATTTGTCTTTTCAATGTGTATGTGGACAACATCTAGATACAGGTCGCATGTTAATGCCAAGTGTAAACGCAGCCATCGTCAAAAAGATCCCCGTTCACACAGATCCACGTCATGCCAGGCCCGTAGTTGGCGATGTCAGTTTGTAAATAAACATCTGTGCACATACCAACAGAATGTGCATGACATCACACATTTGCATTTTCATAGTTTACACAGAGACAATAACGGTATCGTTTTCAGAAACTTTTGAACCTGTTTTCAAAAGTTTACATTTTCACGGCCCCAAAATGCAGTTGTTGTGTAACGGGGAGTTTATACGACACCATTTTCATTTAAAACACTGAAAAAATTTAATACGTTTTACGGCCTAAAAATGCAAACCTTTGAAAATGGTTTTAAAGCGCTGTGAAAGTTGGAAAAAAATAATAAAAATGTAAAAAGATATTGTTCGTCTCAAACAAGCGAATTTGTGAAAACAGTGATTTCATGCGGATATTAGGCTACGTGTTAGTCTATGGGTGTTTCTCAAACGGAAGGCTGCATCCTCCGAAGGCTGCATATCTCGGCTGCCACGTCATCAAACATCACTGAAGGCCATCTCAATCGCAAGGATCCTTGGAAGGCAGGCTTCGTTTCGCGTCCTTCATTCAGCTGAATTTGAAGGATGCATGGGATGTATCCTCCGTGACCTTCAATCACCCACAATCCTTTGTACCCATTCCATTTCATGACAATAAACTGACGAAAAACGATTCAGTACTGAGCTTGTCTGAATTTATTATGAAATGTAAGACAAAAATAATGCTTCCAGACATGAAAGCATAGATGTTATTTTTTGTTTTGGATCAACATTGGCTACCAGAAATCGCTTACCCTGCCTTTAATAGAAAGCCAAATAATATAATGATTTGTAATACTAAGTATTTTTCCAAAACTAAGTTTTATTAGTATTTTCGTGCCGTGGCGGTGAGTGGCGGATCGCGGCAACCACATGTGACGGACCCCGGGCTGGACTCCGCTTCGTCCACGGTGAAAGTTGATGTATTCCCTCAGCGACCAGCACGGATCAGCTCTAGGCATGACGAAGCGGATATCGTCCTCTTTTGGAAAACCAAACAAAGTAGTTTCGCTTTCACAACGAAGCACACAGCGTCTTCACGACATGGCGGCAGCGGCAACAATACTACAGCGAGAATAAAAGTTACGCCTTCTTTCTTTACGTGAACATTTGGGCGGCGTTATGCAAATCTTCCCACATAGTGATGTAGATATGTGGGGGCGTGTTAGAACGAGCCGTTTTAGGTAAGTGTGGCTGACTCTGAACTTTTATAAAGAATATCTCTTTGGATTTGAGACTTTAGTCTTTGCAACTTTACAGATCTTCTTTATGCACCAAGAGCTTGTAACACTCCAAAGAGAAAGGAAAAATTTAAATCGCATCATATGACCCCTTTAACCGATTTTAAAACCATGGGAGACCACAGACATGAAGAGAGTTCAACCGATTTTTAGCCCTATAATCCTCTGAACGCACACACTAGACGATTCGACCAGACCGCAAGACCACACACTTGTCGATTTCACAGTGGCAAGTGATCTCATTGACATTCGCGAGATCAAACGTGACTAGAGAAGAAAAACAAAAAGAATACAATCAACGTTGTCAGCTGGCTCTCCAGGCATGCGTTCTGTTTCACAGTTTCGACACACACGTCTACCGGAAATCCTGTATAATTCAACCAATCCAATGACGACTTCGAAACTCCTGAAGTGTTTCCACTTTTGTGTGCCGTATGCATCAGACGTTCAGCCAACGGTCCGTGGACGTGACGTCTGAGGCTGAGACTAGGAAGGACTCCGCCTTGGTAGGATGCAGCCTTCCGTTTGAGAAGCACCCTATAAGAATGTGTATGTGCACAGGTGTGTAGTCTCTGTTTACAAAGTTACATCGCCAACTACTGGCCTGCATGAATAATACAGCATTTTTAGTCGTTTTTGCGGATTCGTGTGAAGGGGGATCGCAACGTTGTTGTCCGTACGCAAAACTTTTCACATTTTAGTAGATTGTTGTTGAGTAAATGTACCCTAAATGAATAGCCAATACACATAAAAAGTTTTCTGTTTGTAGTTGAAAATGATAAAACACTTAGAAGCAGGGTTAGTTGTGCTTCTACCTGGAGTTATGAAACCCTGCAGTGCAACAGGGTTAGCAGCCAGAATTTTACAGTGTGAATTAACTGCTTATGGCTAGATGGCTAGCAACAGACAACCAATCACGTGCCTCATATTCACACGTTTTGGACAGTCACGGAAGCGTATAAACAGTCATTTCAGCATTTGAGGCGAAAAAAGTCAAATGGTGACGTTAAACGCGTAAAACTGGAGTGAAGACAAGACTGTTTTATTCTTACCTTTATAGTCACTTCCGGTTCCATCGTCCTGAAGTCAATTGGTATTTTTAATGGGGTTTTAATTAAATAAAGTTTGTGTTTAACACAAGCTCAAGATACTGTCACATTTTATTCTACAACATAAAGTACATCATTTATATACTTGTGTTTCCAGTAAAATATAATCCAATATATAATACGAAGATGCGTAATGCTAAACCAGTCATTCTTGAGACATGGGACAAAACGCATTCATATGCAATAAAATGGATAAAATTTTTATTTTTTTTAATGTTGAAAAAGAGCTTGTTTTATCAAAAGCAACACTTAATAATATCTCCTATCAAAGCAAGGTTGTTTTTTTAATGACACATGCATGTTTAATACGTAAAAGTTGCGTCACCACTTTTTGTCAACACCGTCAGACATTCAATAAAATGTAATAAAATCAGGGAATATCAGGGGCAGCTGTCACTCTAAAGGACCCCCTTGCCACCATTCACCTCTGCAGAGTATATCGGTGTCAGACAGGCTCTGCTAAATTATAGTTTTAGAATATTTTAAATCCTAATCCTTTGTCACAGCCATGATATGTCAACACCATCTTCCAATTTCTGAGGAAATTATTTGAAATATTTAGATAATTGTATTCTCCTGAAGCAGGTTCCATTAGCATGCAGCATCAACAGAAAAAAATAAAATGGCTACTACATGAACTCCATTGGTTTTGTGAAAGAAATGCCAAATTTGGCAACACCGTCAGACGTCACCACCATAAGAGTTTGTGTTCCGGTGATATATCAAAATACTTCAATGTGACTCTTGAATAAAAGCTTTATAAACAATAACATACTCACTGTTTGTTGTGTTTGTTTTAATACAGTAATTGACTGATTCAATGTATTTGATAGTTAAAATTACTACAAATTCAGGTTTTCGTCACCTCCGTCAGATGTGTCAACTCCGTCCAATCAATGACACTGACGCCACAAAAATGCAAATAAGAACATTAACTCATGAGTTTAATGTAGGGAAAGACGGGGTAAAATGCCCCGTGGCAAGAAGACAAACAGATTTATGTCAACTATAAAAAGCACTTTTATTTCTTATTTACCACTTAGTTACCAAATTAGTGAAAGGAAAGGAATGCTATTCCAAATCAGAAAAATAGCAATTATTTATTTGAAGTGTCACTCATTTAGATCTAATCATACAGTGATCAAATAACAAAGATTCTAACTGAACTTAAACAGAAAAAATACTGAAAACCGAAATGTTAATATTTATCCAGAAAGTCCATTCCACTTTTCTCACCACGAGATGGTGCAGTTTCATTACAAAACATGTTAAACACAGCACAGAATGCTCTTTTTACAACTTAATAATCTAAAAGTCTGTTGTCTGTTTTTAGGTAACAAATTATTATTATTATTTTTTTACAAATTCTTTTAGTCTAAAACGGATGGTTTACGTTTCAGTTATCATCATGTAGGCTATGAGATAATTATAAAAATGCATTCTGCATTCTAAAAGATACTACATTTCTACAGTACTGCTATAACACTATCTACTGACACTAATACGCTTCCTGTGCATCCGTTTGCTTGGGCAGTTTGTTTTGGTGAAAGCTTCAAGCCAGCTAACCATGACACAGCACATTCACACTGCACTCCTCTGACTCTGAGGCTCATTATTCTTGAAGCACACTGTACTTACAGAGAAGAAATATTCACAGCATCCTCGCGCAAAATTCCTCTATGCATATTTTTTCTTATGTTCATGCATTTTCATTGTGAGGTTTGCAGTTTGTGTGTGTATACAGTGTCTTGCAATTATCAATGGTCCATACGTTAACAACTTAACACACAGATTAACAGACCGTTTTTATTATTTAGCATTCATACATTTTTTACTTATTCAACCTATTTTATTTTTATTATTACTATATTATATTAGTTTTCAAGTGCAGTTTTCATTTTATTTACAGCCAATAACTGGCTTCAATAGCGTGCAATATGTGAGATAAGAACATAATTCAATGTGAGAAAAAAAAAATCGATGTAATTAATGTTTCAATATGAATATTTCCAGCTAACAGGAGCATTCTCAGAACTTTGGCTAAGGTTCTCTCAAAGTTATGAACATTAGGATATTAAGTAAAGATCATGTTCCATGAAGATATTTAGTACATTTCCTATAGTAAATATATCAAAGCTTAATTTCTGATTAGTAATATGCATTGCTAAGAACTTCATTTGGACAACTTTAAAGATGATTTTCTCAATATTTTGATTTTTTTGCACCCTCAGATTCCAGATTTTCAAATATTGTCCTATCCTAACAAACCATACATCAATGGAAATCTGATTTATTCAGATTGTATAATGTATAACTCTCAATTTAAAAAAAACTGACCCTCGTGACTGGTTTTGTGCTCCAGGGTCACACATGATAATGATGATGAAAACTTCCGCAATGTTTGCACAACCAAGAAAAAAAGAAGAAAAAAAAAGGTTTCTAAAACATTCAGTTTTGAATGTTCAGATATCATTAATTTTTATAACTTAATGAGAACGTTAGCATATTTTTGTTGCGTTTATTGTTTGCCAAAAAAAATAAATACTTGCATTAAACATACAATAGATATTTTCCATATTAAATATCTTTTGTAGGCAGATAATTTGTGACTTGATCATATATGTAGGTTAAGAAACACGTACTAGTGTAATGAAACCTTCGCACGTGACCCACCGAGCCGCATCCGCTTCCACGACGCTTCCCCAGATGGACGTGACTTCCACCACGAGCCGCGAAACCACGCCTATCTGATTAATATGCAAATGACGCACGTAGCGTGAGGGCATTCTGCGCGTTATAAAGCGCGCAGCCCCTTCCTCTCAGCAGCAGCATCGGTGCGGAGCAACGACACAGCAACAGACCAGTCCACACGGTCAAACTACTGCTACAACCAGGTAAGACACAAGCTGCCACTAGTTAGTCATTTAAAACACCTTTCATAAAAAAGTTACAGTCTTAAAGCGCAGAATATGCGGTTTTGGGTGGTGTTTTCTCTCCATAATATATGTAATAAAATGTTTAGAATCTCTATATGGCACTCTACTATCATTAGGATGTGTATTTAGTCACATATTTACTGTAATATGCAGAGAGATTATGTTGAAAGCTGATCCTCATTCATTCCTGTTGAAGTCAACATTTGCAGTCTGACTGGTGTTACGTAACAATCGTCTATAACGTTACACATCATGAATACAACAATTCTCTAATATTTCCACGCGGTTTTTGTAACTTGCTTCTTGTGAACTCAAACACGACCTGTTGCTGCTCGTTTCAACATAAAGGTTATTTTTAGGTATTGACGTATACACGCACGCCTTTCTCGTTCACGCAGCGAGTATCGGCGAGCATTGTAGTGTATACTGCAGCATGTGGTTCTGTTCTGCTGGATGCTGGTGTGTAACTCGGGTTTGTGAGTCACCTGAAGTCTGCGTGCTTCGAGAAGTCCTCCGCATGGACCGATGCGCTTCTCGCTTCCTGAACCGCAAAGCATTCTGGTGCTTGTGGTTTTTATGGCTGCATTTAGGGACGCTTGACTACATAAAGGTCCCGTTCTGCACAATTTTTCCGCGAGATGAGTCAGTATTTCATTCAGCATGTGCAGAATTTCCCCATTTATGATCTCGAAATAAAATGCACAATTTGCGTCAACTCAACACCGCCCTCTACCCGGAAAATGTCTTAATTACTGTAATAAAGTAATCAGAATCGACTGAGAATCGGTGTTATTTTAGTATATAGTTGAGATGCTATTATAGGATCATTGATGTACTATAGTTTTATTTAAAATTTAATTTTTTAAAGTTTAAGTTTTGATTTTAATTTGACTTAGTTATTACTAAATATGTCTATAGTTGTTACTTTTGTTGTAGCTTTAGTTATTGTAGTACATGTTAAGCTAAATGAGAAATTTCTTGCCAACATCTTGAAATTTATTTAAAATAAGTGTTCGTAAGTGTTCTTGACATCCAATGATATACCAACTGTAACTAAATATTCCAAGTTACTGTTAAAATAGTCACAATTTTATTAAAATATCAATATTTCTCCAGCAATACAACACCAACTTCAACTCTAAAATGTTTATTTATTGGTTAAAAAAATTAAAATAAATAAATGCAAATGTAATCCACTCATAAGTGCATGTTCTACATGGTCTCTCAAGTATTAGCATAATTCATTAAAGTGTTTAGTCTTCTAGTGATGATGAATGACTACAGACGTTAGGGACGGTCTCTAAAGTGTGTGTGATGAATCATGAGTGAGGGGCTCTTAAAGGGGTCCTATTATGCTCTTTTACAAAGTCTTGATTTTGTTTTGGGGGTGTACTAGAACATGCTCTCATGCTTGGTGGTTCGAAAAACACATTATTTTTCACATAATTTACATTATTACAATACCTTTCTCCCGAGCCTGGCACAAACGGCTCGATTAGTTCTGGCTTTGATGAAGGTCCGCCTTCCGAAAAACAAAATGTGATGTGATTGGTTAGCTGTCCCAGTGCGTTGTGATTGGCGAACAGCTTAGATGGTGTTTCAGTACTGCCACGGCCCTTGCTCCATCTTTCAACAAAAGCTTTTGGCGAATCCGGCACTACTCCCTCATGTTGTGGAAGCTGTCCTCAGTAAAAATGCGCAGCACACAATAGCAAATTGGGGTTATAATGCTCAGGAACAGAGTTAAAAAATAAATTGCAACCACTGTTTCCTGACATCATCCGCTTTCACGGAGGTGAAAAAACAGTGTTTCAGGCGGTCGCACACCGGACGAGAAGCGCAGCGTCGCGCCACGTCTTTAAAATTCAAATACATTATTTTCTATGAGTGTAGGCACAGCGACGGCACCGTTCGGCGTCTGTCTGCGGCGCCCAGCTACATCGGGTTGTACTTGTAAGAATTGTTCTAGACATGCCGAATATTTGCCGCTACAGCACTGCAGCTCTTCTTCTTGGTTTTCTCTGATGCACTAACTCTGCAGCACCACCTCTTCATCGTCTCGTCTGATGCACTCACTCAACCAAGCGTTCTAACCACAACCTCGCTCCTCCCCACCCCCCAACCATTCCAATTTCTGTAGGCGGGAATTATTTGTAATGATATTCTAATGAGCCGCTTTGTGATATCACAAAGCCCAGAAAACAAACATTGTAGTCCAAACGAGCCGTTCGTTGTAGTTCTTGAAAAGGGATTTTTTTTTTTTAAATGAAATATCTTTCTTTGGAGTGGACTTTGAGATTTGTAACTTTCTAGATCTTTTTTATGCCCAAACATACACACTACACACTGACTAAAATTAAAAAAGTGAAAAAGCATAATAGGACCCCGTTAAGGTGGTTTGTTGATCTGATTTGTATGAATCCTTTAGATCCTTTCTTCTACGTGCGTCTGCACACACAACACTGCAGAGGCTGGAGGACGTGACGGATGAAACCTTTACACCTTTGACCTTTTCCCTGTGTGTTTGTTTTTTAAATAAACTGAGTAAAATTGGAAGTTTTAATTTATACAAATTACTAATTTTAAAAAGCGGAGTAAATAATATTATAAAGCGGTGTTCCGGTCCTTGATTCTGATTGGTTGAGCCGCGTTCGAAGCTGTTGTAAATTACTCTACAATCATACACCCCTGTGAAGCCGTGGTTTACAGTGAATTTATAACAGCTAAGGGGGTTTTAGGCACTCCGCTTCACATCTAACAACTCCCCTTAGCTGTTATAAAGTCACTGTAAACCACGGCTTCACAGGGGTTATTGCTTTAATTTAATTGTAATTTTTTTTAATTTAAAACAATTTGGGGAATTATTATACAATTGAGGTATTAATAATTGGTTTTAAGTAACCTTTTTATATTATCTAAGTTACAGATTTATTTTTAAAATGAATTGAAAAAATAATAATAATTGATTTTAAAATAAACTGAATAAAATTAGACCTGTTAAATGACCTAAATGACATTTATTTTAAAATCAATTGAGAAATTAATATGAAAATAAATGGATTAGAATTAGACTTTTTAAATGATCTAAATGACAAACTTTTCATTGTAACAAAGGACAGAAATGTGCCTCGTGGTTACTACAGATGCTCGGTGAACCACGATTCTGTTGTAAGCAGTGTGGGGTTGAATCTGGCTCCCAACGTTTCCTGTCTATCTTTACTGTTTCTATAAAGAAATGTGGTGAAAATGAGGAAAAAGACAATTTCATTAATATGATTAACAAATTAATATAAGGGATATGAGATTAATATAATGTAAAAAAATCTTGTATAATATAACTTGTTTGTTTGCTGGTTTTTATTGTATTTGTTATACTTGTATTTTTTTTTAATTGTTTTTGCCATGAAAATAGCCTAAGATGCTGACATGGCATTAAATTAAAAAAAAAATACTAGTACTTCTACTACTACTATTCCAACAACTTCTCTGATTTTAATAAAATTAACAACTGGTAAAATTTTACACCGTTTGTGTAGGTCCAAATGAAATAAAATACCATGTGTCCAGTTGCTCCCATAACCTCTAAACAACAAAAAAAATGTATGGAATGAAAACCTCGTGATTCCTGTATCTTTCTTGAACTATCATGTTTTTCTCCTGAATTCTCCCTTTGGGTAAAGCTGCTGTGGCTCAAGGAAATAACACCGGCTTTGAAAGCTTTCCTGACCTTTGAACGTAGAGCGATTTCTGAATGAGAAGGAAGGCCTTGAACCTCCAAGAATAAACATGATCCCCATATCTGGAGACTAGAGTTTGCATCACACTTCAGCTCTCTGCATTCTTCCATTGGTGTGAAATGCAGTTGCTAAACCTACAATGCCATATATAAGAAATATAGTGTAACTTCAATTTTACTTTTGAATTGAACGGGTAATAAAACTAAACCCCAAATTCAACATTCACCACTGTCTGCTGGCCATTAAGAGGTGGATAGGAGTGTATTCTCAGTAGAGGAATGTTGAAGTCAATGCATGTGTTCGTGCAGGATCTGACGGATGAACTCGCCCTAGTGGACGTGATTGAAGATAAGCTGAAAGGAGAGGCTATGGACCTGCAGCATGGAAGCCTCTTTCTCAAGACGCACAAGATCGTGGCGGATAAAGGTCAGATTTCAAAATCTACCATTAAAGGAAAATGTGAGGGGGTTGGGTGGGGGGAGTTAATTTATGGTTGATGATAAGGAGCAGACCGTTCGATTAGTGCTGATGTGATGATAAAATGTACCAGTGAGGTAACCTAGATTCAAAATGATTAGTATTTATGTAATGGAATTACAAAATTGTGGACTGTGTAAAAATAATTATAAGCAGCATTCCGTTATTTAAAAGGGAACTGCATCTTAATCCGTTATATAAAATGTTTTGAAAAGGGAAAAAAAATGTAACAAAAGTGATGAATAACTTACCAGTTTTCTATGAGCTAGAAGAATCCATATCCCCCTAAATGCCCAGACCGATCGACGTGGTAGCATCTGGTCTAAAAAGTTGCATTTGAACACACTGCAAAGTCTACGGCCAACTAGCACGCATGTTCTGTGCCTGTGAGAGAAAATAACTCCGTACCAGCAGGTGGCAGTAGTTTGCATTCATCATTTAACAAGGGAAACCGGAAGAGCTAAGACTAAGACCTTAAACAAAGCTGCACTTGCATACCATTATCAAACCATAGATAAGAGCTCTTGACTTTTGTTACTTAGTTTTTCTTCTCGTATAATGGTTCGCTAAACTGAACGGCCAATCACAGTGATCTCTCTCAGCAACAAGTTTTGCCGTCAATGTAACATGATCAGTCGTCTAAAAGGCCGCCGCTGATGGTCTGTAGTGCCAACGGTGCGGAACGCAATGCAAAATATAGGATAGACACTCAGCTTATGCTCATCACGCAAATCGCATAAAAGACTTGATTAACGTTCACAGTCGTTTCCAGTAGATTCTATGTTGGCATGTTGCTAAGCTAACAAAGTGCAAATGCACAAATATTGGGTGCAGTTTTAATTGGATTGATCTCTTATATACAGAATAACTAATTTGAACAACTCTTTATGCACAGCAACTCACACAAGTGCTCATGACGTGAAATGCATAAAAGACATGATTAACGTTCACAGTTGGTTCCAATTGTTTTAACACAGGGGTGTCAGACTTTTTGTTTCATAAAACAAGTTTACCAAATAAGCCAACTAACTCAAGTGACAAGTCGGACTAACTGAAATAAACCTGGCTTATTTGGTAAACTTGTTTTATGACACCGGCCCCAGATCCAGCTAATCAAGTGCTTCAGGCTTATTTGAAAACTACATGGTTTGTGTGTTAGGTTTGAGCAGGGTTGGAACTAAACTCTGCAGGGCTGCGGCCCTCCAGGAACTGAGTTTGACACCCCTGCCTTAACAGAATGATTTCATAAATTGTATTAACTTGAGAAATAATTTTGAAGCCACTGTACTATAAATGTCTATTCGCACCAAGAACAAAATGAAACCTTGCAGGTGAAAGGTCTATTCAGACTAGGAGCAAGACATAAAAGCACTCCCATCCTGTTGTATAATGCACCTTAAATATTATTGTCTTGTTGTTTTTCTTTCCAAATGACGAAAGAAAATATCCAACAATTTGTTAAAAACAACCTTTCATTACAGAAAAAAATGAATTTTTTGCCAGTGTAAACTGGTCTGTAGGAGTTCTTGTAGGAAGTCTAAACCTAGGTCTTCAACCCTGCTCCTGGGACCAACTGTCCAGCAGAGTTTAGCTCCAACCCTAATCAAACACCTGAACCAGCTAATCACGGTCTTCAGGATTGCTTAAAAATCACAGACTAGGTGAGCTGAAGCAGGTTGGAAAAACTTTACAGGACAGTGGGTCACCAGGAGCAGGGTTGAAAACCTAGTGTCTAAACAAGGGGTGACCAATCCTGGTTCCTGGAGATCTACCTACTTGCAGAGTTCAGCTCCAACCCTGATCCAATACACCTTTCCGTAATTATCAAGTGCTCCTGAAGATCTCCTTAGCTTGTTCAGTTGTGTTTGATCGGGGATGGAGCTCAACTTTTTGCAGGGAGGTACATCTCCAGAAACCGAATTGGACACCCCGCTCAAAACAAATATGTGCAACTATTTAGTCTTGGTGCATTTTCCAAAAACATCGTACGCATAATCAAATCATAGAGACCAATGGTGCCAGTGGTTTCTACGATCTACTTAAGCTTGGTCTGAACAGGCCTTGAGAGCGTGTTTTGACAGGAATGTAGAAACCAAGGGAACGTGGGATCTTTCCGAAATTGTTCTTTCCATGTGATTTCCAGACTACAGCGTGACGGCAAACTCCAAAGTGGTCGTTGTGACCGCTGGAGCCCGTCAACAGGAGGGCGAGAGCCGCCTGAACCTCGTCCAGAGGAACGTCAACATCTTCAAGTTCATCATCCCCAACATCATGAAGTACAGCCCCAACTGCATCCTTCTGGTGGTCTCAAACCCAGGTATGTCATACCTAGGCTGACATTACGACGGAACGTCCTTTTGTGCTCAAAGGTTTCAGTTGACGTCATGTAGCCTCCAAGACCGTAAACCAATGTCGTCTTCTCTTCAGTTGACATCTTGACCTACGTGGCCTGGAAGCTGAGCGGTTTGCCCAGGAACCGTGTGATCGGCAGCGGCACAAACCTGGACTCTGCTCGTTTCCGTTACCTGATGGGAGAGAAGCTGGGCATTCACCCATCTAGTTGCCACGGTTGGGTCATTGGAGAACATGGCGACTCCAGCGGTGAGGACTGCAAAGATGATTGGGAGCACAGATGTGCTGCAAGAGCACAATGAACACCAATCATTTTCTTCGTAAAATGTAAACGTCCTCTTTCTTTTATAGTTCCTGTGTGGAGCGGAGTCAATGTGGCTGGAGTGTCCCTCCAGGGTCTGAACCCTGACATGGGAACAGATAAAGACAAGGAGGACTGGAAGAGCGTCCACAAGATGGTGGTTGACAGGTGAATAATTTGTAACCCACTAGACTTCCATACAGTGGTTTAGTACACTAATAATAGTCTTAGGACGACATATAGAAAGATTTTAGGGAGAGAGGCCACGTCGTTTTTCTTTGTTTATATATGATCTCTAATAGACGTGTACTCGGTGTTGCCATTAGAAAGCATATAAATCAAGTCCTTGTGTGAATGCATTTAGTCTGGACTCATGGTTGTTTATCTGTGTTTAACATAAATCTGGTTGACAGGTGAATAATTTGTAACCAACTAGACTTCCATACAGTGGTTTAGTACACTAATAATAGTCTCAGGACGACATATAGAAAGATTTTAGGGAGAGAGGCCACGTCGTTTTTCTTTGTTTATATATGATCTCTAATAGACGTGTACTCTGTGTTGCCATTAGAAAGCATATAAATCAAGTCCTTGTGTGAATGCATTTAGTCTGGACTCATGGTTGTTTATCTGTGTTTAACATAAATCTGGTTTGTATTGGCAGTGCATATGAGGTTATTAAGCTGAAGGGCTACACTTCCTGGGCTATTCTTGGTCAAGGTGAGGTTCTCTTGTTTATTTCTGCGTGACCAGCAATCTTCATTAACCAAATATTGTGAACCATTTTTCTAGTACAGAGTGTGTGTGTGTGTGTGTGTGTGTGTGTATATATGTGATAAACTCCATTCCAAACCGCCATCTAATGACTACATGGGCAGCTACCTTTTATGGCAACATCCTAATCCAAGTGAGGATATATATATATATGTATGTATGTGTGTGTGTGTGTATATATGTGTATATGTGATAAACTCCATTCCAAACCGCCATCTAATGACTACATGTGCAGCTACCTTTTATGGCAACATCCTAGTCCAATTGAGGGAGTTGAGAAGCTCTTCGTGGACAGAAACTCCTATGCAACACTAACTTAAAGCACACCGAAGAACTGACTAATGTTCACAGATGGTTCCAGTATCATAACAGTTGGATCTTATGTTAGCATGTTGCTAAGCTAACAATCTTATGTACCGAGTACCTGATCTGAACAACTCTTCGTGTGCCACAAATAGCACTCATTATGCAAAGAGCATAAGACTTGGTCGACACTCATAGTAGGTTCCAGTACATCTTACATTAGCATGTTCCTAAGCTAACAAAGCACACACACTGGGTGCAGTTTTAATTGGATTGATCTATCTTGCGTACGAATAACAACTCTGAACAACTCTTCATGGATGGCAACAAGTGGCACAATTAGCGCTCATGACGCAAAATGCATAAAAGACCTTCAGATTGTCCGCTATTTTGGATGAAATGCTTCTCCGAGTTTGTCACGGTGCATTCTGGAATTGAATTGTATTCAACTATGACGCTGCTTTAGGTTAGGCCAAAATGACATTATCTATCTAATAAGGCAGAATTTCATTTGGAGCAGCCTATGATATCTAAAACTGTTGGTTAGGTGATTAGCCTGCTAAGTTTTGGAACCGTGCTACAAAGGACAATTATCTGACACTTGTTGCATATTCACAGGGAATGCATGGTGTGAATGAAGAGGTCTTCCTCAGCGTGCCTTGCATCCTGGGTAACAGCGGCCTGACAGATGTTGTCCACATGACCCTCAAGCCAGAAGAGGAGAAACAGCTGGTGAAGAGCGCTGAGACCCTGTGGGGCGTTCAGAAGGAGCTGACCCTGTGAACCACGGTCTCCTCCCAAATGTAGCTAGTGTCACAAATTACAAACCTCGAGTCCTGCCTATCTTTCTCCTGACCTCATAAATCTCATTGCCTTTAACCAGATATCTCCACGCGTCTCAGACCTTCAGATTGTAACGCTCCTTATTTTAGCTGCAGAGGAGAAATAGTTTATTCCTGTTGTCTTGACAAAGATCATCAGCCTTTGTAAAAGTGTCTGTGCGTATTATTGTATATTCAACAAAGAAGCACTTGTGAACAAGGTGATGTGCAATTTGAGTCTCTTATTTTATTCCATTGTGAGGTCAACTAGCATCAGATCATCAGCCTTTGTAAAAGTGTGTCTATGTGCGTATTATTGTATATTCAACAAAGAAGCACTTGTGAACAAGGTGATGTGCAATTTGAGTCTCTTATTTTATTCCATTGTGAGGTCAACTAGCATTCCGTACTTGTGTCCTGCGTCACGCAATTGATCATTTCAACAAGACCAACACGTAAAACCAAAGCTACGAAGTATAAGTTTTATGAAATATCATGGTGTTTACATGTACAATAAAATTATGTACATAAAAAATCAGCTCAGAAAACTACCAATGCTGGAAAATCGTATTTTTTTTTTTTGTGAGCTATTACATTTTTTTGGCAGGATTGACATCAAAATATAAAAAAGAAATGTGCACAATAGTCCTTATTTGTTAAACAAGCAGAACAAAAATCTGTAAATTGGTCGTAAAACTTGTGTAACTTTTCACATTGAGATGAATGCAATGATTTGTCCTAGAATTTTTACATTCAATTTTGAATTTCTACATTTAAATGCTACAATTAACGCAAGAATGGTTTAACAAATGGTTTTAAACTGTTGCATAGAATTTGTTCCAACAATTTAACTTGGAACTGTTTTAAAAGGTTTGTTTTATGAACCGTTTTGAATTGTCATGTTAAATTTAATGCAATGGTTTTACCTTTGCGTGGTTTTACGAACAATTTCAAATTTCTACATTAAGTGCAACAAGTAACTCAAGAATGGTTTAACGAATGATTTTGAATTGTTGCATTGAATTTGATGCAACATTTTAACTTGGAACTGTTCTACATTTTCAGTTCATTAAATTTGACAACTAACACAAAAACGGTTTTATGAACTCTTTTGAATTGTTACGCTGAATTTATATGCCATGGTTTCTACTATATGCAACTATTTCGAATTTCTACATGAAATGAAACCGGTAAGAATGGTTTAACGAATGATTTTGAATTGTCGCCTTGAAATGGAATGCAACGGTTTACCTTAGATTAGTTTTACAATCAATTTTGAATTGCTACACTGAATGCGAGTTAACAATTTTTAATTGAATGCAACAATTTGCATAAGAATGGCTTTACGAATGAATTAAATGGTCCATTTAATAACATGACAATACAAATAACTGTTTACATGCAAAGAGAAATTGACTTCATGAGCAGAACACAGTTTAAGACATTTTAACATCATAAACATTGCTTGATTGTGCATGTAAACGCACTCAAGTTAATGACTTTGCGTGACTTTGTACTGAAAGTCAACCACAAATGCACTGATTGTCTACCGGAAAAAGCACTTTTACATAAATATCTTGGAATAAAACCTTTTACAATGGCTTAATTTGTTCTCAAATTCATTGTAAATGACCGTATAACACAAAATCATGTTGAGGTGTCCATCTACTTGTAATTTGTGTAGGTGTACACCATATGTATCAGCTGGAAACAAAATGCTGTTGTCAATGTATTTTTATTTCTGTCAGTGTTGGTTCATAAGAGCAACGACACACTCCCAGCCGTGTGGTGATGCACAGCGACGGTTAAAGCTGTTACTTGAAGCGTATGATTGTAGAATTGAGACGCAGCCCATGACTGAATGAACATTTTGAACAAAAGCTTCTATCTGTCTCTTTGTTCTGCAGGCTGAATAGAAATAACAGCTGTACAGAAACAAACTGGGTTAGTGGACCATGTTGTCTAACATCTCTGTCAAAAGTTTACTAGAGCATTTCAGGTGCAGGTAGTTATATGGCATCAATATCAGGCCCGTCTAGAATTCAATACCTCAAGGTCAAAATACAAGTTAAGTAATAAATCAGTGGCACCGGACAATTATTTATTACGCACACTTGATGTGAAAACATGATGCAAGATGCTGACCATTCACAAATCTATCATGATTCAAGATCATGTTCTTTTATTGATCTGCCCGACATCATAATCTACAGCCTGGAACAAATATTAGCAGATAAGGGGGTAAAGTCTCACTAAGAAACAGCAACTAAAGTCTTAAAAATCTCATTCCCATCCCAAACGTACATTAAAACAACTGACTGAAATGCAACAGGTAAGAAGTGTTAATTTGTTTTTAAACGTTTGTAAGAATAAAAAGTTTTAAAAAATTTAATTAAAGTACAGTACAACAGTTTATAGCTTTTCAGTTTTCAAACATTAGTCACAAACCAAACTTTGTGTAACAACATACCAATAAATCTGGAACAGCAATAGTTCCCAATTGCAATGAGATAAATAATAAATTCAGCAAAATAAATGTCATAAAATTGAAATATGGAACCATAAGTCGTCACTGTTCTCCATAAATTGGGTGAATCTCGCAGAAACTATCAAGAAATTACATATTTCACCCCAAAATCAAAAGAAGGGAATTAGTAATATTTTGCATAAAGAAAACTTGCATAAAGATGTTTTTTTGCATTGTGATAAAGCACATTTTCCCTCAAATTCTCATTGTAAAGAAAAATGTAATTATAAAATATGTTTAAAATATCTGACCTATGCTGGTTTTAATATAAAAAAAAAAATAATCCAAAATGTTCGGACTGGATTATTTTTATTACTGTATTACAGTATTGACTTTTTCCCCTCTTACTTTAATGAGAAATTTCGGGAGTAAATGTACCTATTTTTCCCAAATTTTTACTTAAATGTACTTAATATTTTACACAATGTAAAAAATCTTAATAGTCCTAAATTTTTTCTGCAGAAAATTTATATTTTATTTATTTTGAGGTGGATGTTCCTGTGAGATTCACATAGTTATGGAGTATGACAACACTTTGAAACATCCATATCCACATCTGAGAGCAATGTCCTCATACACTTCCCGCAGACGTCACAGTTTAAAAGTTATCACTCTGTACGGTTAATAACAGTAGTATCTAAAGCCAAAGACCCAAACGCCTGCCAGTTTAACACAAGAAGCTCAAATGAAAGAAGGAACAAAGTCTACGACGTCTCATTTACTTCTAATGCTCCGGTCTTAGCGTTCAAATATCGTACCCATTTTGCCTTTTCCAAATCGAGAAAATAAAGTCAGGTACAGAAGCTACAACTCTCACAGAAGTAAAAGATCATAAACAGCTGAACTCCCACTGACATACCACAGAGTGACTAGATCCGAGTCTGGCACGTGCGATCAGAGCTGGAGCGCAGGGTCAGTAGAGGTCACTGAGTCCGGCCGTCTTTCGCGCTTTCTGCATGAGCGCTCGCAGCTGGAACTGCTTGCGGGACAGCAGACGCACATGCTGAGGACAAACGGGGATGTCAAACATAACATTACTAAGAATAGTAGAATAAATGCCAAGTTTGTGCCAAAACTTGCATTGTAGAGGGACAAACTGACCTTGAGGAAGACCTCCAGGTCGATGACTCCTCTCCGCAGGGCTTCTCCCAGGTAAAAGATGGTGTCCTCTATAGCGTTCTCCTCTGCGTACAGGTTCAGGATCTGCTTGTAGAGCGGGGCTGTTGGGATGATCACGTCATCAATGTCATTGTTTTCCGACTGGTTCTCCATCTTCTCCAGAGCTTCGCTCAGTTCCTCGTCCTTCTTCTTGAGAAGCTCAATGTTTCTGTCCACCTCAGCCTAAGATCGGCACAAAAACACATCTAACGTCATGCTTCTTCAAAAACAGTGTGATCTCAATGGAGACCAACCTATAGAGCAATAGCAAATGTTCGTACCACTTCCTGGTCCAGGCGGGACACCATGTCTTCCAGCTTCTGGTGTCCTTTCTTCAGGTCTTCCTCAGTTCTCTTCAGGGCGTCCAGCTCGGCTTGTGCTCTGTCCATCTCCTCTTTCATTCTCCAGCGCAGTTTATCGCTCACGGCTGAGATCAGCGATGCTCGGATGGTGTCCTCACCGATGGTACCATCATGACTTGGACCTGGAAGACAAAGACAAATTTATTGCCAGTGATTTGGGGAATTAAATGGTCAATGAAAAGCGACGCTGATACAGCACAGTGCTGCGAGATCCAGTGAGAAGCATTCCAATTCTGCACAGAATTCTCTGTTATAAACAGAACAAACAGCGCTGATGTTAGGGCTGTGACGGTCGCCATAACCGCGCGGTGGTCTGTTGCCAACCGCAGTAGTGCACGTGACGTCACACACTCCACAACAAGCATAAAATACAACGTTTTGTATACAAGTGTAATAATAGTGAGTTGCAATAGAATTAGTTATTTATAGCATATACCATTTAGCTGTAAATTGTTTTATTTAAACTATCACAAATGACCTGAAACGCCATACACAGCTTTCCTTTAGTTTGAGCGCGGGCAAATTCCAGTTTATTCTGCATTCAGCAAATTAATTTCGTGTTGAGCAATGGACCTTCTTGGGAAAACCAAATACTATATAGCCGATCTGGAGCCATCTATAAGACTACTACAAGAGCCATCTCCATTTATGGCACCCATCCACGTTTGTACAAATGTCTTCAAGTTCCCCTGAGTGCAAACGCCTGGCTTGTCAGGTAGGTATTGGTGAGGTTTTCTCCAAACTGGCCAAATACAAACGAGACCGCGATAAATGGAAGATGCTAACAAGAAAGGTGGCAACGTAGACCGCGATTCCTATTCCAAAGCTATTTGCGAAAGGAGGCAATTGATCATTGCTTACGGAGGTGGATGCCTGCTGTTTGGAAACGCAGTTGTATAAGACAATTATACAGAAATATTTAGATGACAGACTTTGCTCGGGCATTTCAGAACGACCAAAACAACATTTCAGATGCTGTGCAACGAGATCGGTCCGCTGGTTAGTCAAGTTATCCCGACCCATCCTGCAAAGTCACATGACTTTTTTGATGCGCTTTTGATGCGAATTTATTCAGTAAATGTGTTTCCATCTTAGTTTATGCATATTTTTTCTTATCGGATAAAAAGTGTATCCTACTCAATTGTGCGCACAAGTTTTTTTATGTGCATTTTTATAATTTATGCACATCTTGGCATTTCCATCCAGCGTTTTTTATGCAATATTTCAAAATGTGCATAAAAATAGGTGGAGGGAAACATAGCTACTGAGGCAAGATACCCTTTCTTAGCCACGTTTGCTAAAAAGTATCTATGGATTTGCGCAACAAGCACACCATCTGAACGAGTGTTCAGTGCGGCTGGAAACATCGTAACACCGGACAATATCAACATTTTCGTTTTTCCGTCAAATTTTTTAAAATCTTTATAGAAAATCCAAGGTAGGCTTAAAGCATTTATGTTTACATACTAATTGTTATCAGGCCTTTGCAAGTTGTTACAAATTTTAACATTTAACTTTCTTATTTCAACTACTTTCTTTTTAATTGTATTATTTATTTTATATTTATTTTAGTGTTTTGCAGGCTGCGTGTTTGCTGACGGACGTGCTAAAATAAACACGCACATTTGTTAATAGATGTTTGAGCCTCATTTTTTTTTTTTTTTGTGTTTCAAAATTATATATATAAAATTTATGTAAATATTTAATTATATATAATTTTTATATATGAACTATACCGTCGGTAGTTGGTTAATAAAAAATCTGCCACCGTCACAGCCCTAGCTGACGTAGAAAACCAGAAGTAGTGACGCGAACTATAACCACGGTGTTGTGACAGAAACAGTTGAATGTTATTACATTATTTATTTCAGGGTTTGTACAACCTTTTTCAGAGAAATTCAAGCACTTTTCAATGACTTTCAAGCATTTCATACAACTATTTCCAGCACTTTAAATCTCTAAAAAGTATAAATGTATATATATATATATATATTTTATTTTTATTTTTTTTTTTTAAAAAGCTGAATTTGAGAATATAGCCACTGAGATCATGCAAAAGAGCTGCA
>NW_015555819.1:2439782-2443472 GCF_001515605.1 Sinocyclocheilus anshuiensis
TTTTTTAATGTGACGACCAAAATATACTTTTTGGTAAACAAACACTTATTTAAAATTAAAAAAGACATCAAATTACCACTATAACCAGTAGATGGCAGCAGAGGAGCACTTGTTGGCTTAGTCATTTATTTCCACTTTTTTTGCTTTGTATTTTGAGATCATAAAAATCACTATTATAAAATATCAAATCATCAAGAAATCAAATTTTGTCAAAGTTTTGCACTTTTTTGTGTATTCAGTAAGAAGTCACAAAGTGCCTTGAAAAACAAACTTCTTCAATTCTTCAATTTGCAACTGAATCACACATAAAGCAAGTAAAGAGTGCTCCTTTTATAATCACTATAGTTGTTGGTCAGTTCAGCATAATACTATAGAAGAATAATGGTACATTTAATAAGAGTAGAATATATATATTTTTTTCTTATAAAAATGTTAATGTTGTTAATAAAAGTAAATTTTGTATGCTTCCCAACTCAAGTTCAGTGCTGTATGTTGTGCATTGCCAAGAAATAAACGTGTAATATTATTAGCAACTGCACTTATTAATGTGATACAATAGTAATTTTATGATTAAATTGTTTTTATTTTCTATTGAGAAACCCCTACTGAAAAACCCATAAAGTCTGGCAACTAATAAAAAATATGCAAAATAAAAAGGTTTTGTTTTAATTTTCAATATTCCACTGTGAATTTTCCCCCATATTACATAAGTTTTGCCCCGAGAACGTCTGCTGTCTGTGAGCAGCTCGGCTTAAACACTCGGAGTAATTACAGACTCACACATTCTGCATAGCACTGTAGTTAATGTCATGGTTCAAACCTAATGATGAAAGGTCTCTGAGGACTGAGATCCTCTTCCCTCTCCTGCCACTCTAAATATACCCAGCTCCCTCTCTGTCAAATGGGATGAACTGGATGAAGTCCTTTGACCTTTAGCAGCTCAGAATCTAGTTACAGACCCAACCTTTCAGAGCAGTCCAACGAAGTCACTGTAAAGCAGGCACACGGCCAGGCTGAAGACCAGAGGTCAGGGTCACGACAGAGCAGAGACAGACGGGTGGAGTAAATATGAAGGGTGAAGCGTGCTGAAGAGTGAGCTTTTATGAGTCTGACATTAACACGCCGTGTCGTGTCATCTGTGTCTTGTCCAATATGCTTTCTTATTTTAGATCTAGACTCTCAAGACTGCGATACACTCGACAACTGAGTGAAAGTGTAGTTAAAGACTGACTGAATATAGTATAAGCATTCTGTACGTGTTACCAATTCAGATTAACTCCAGTTCAGACAGAATGTTGTTAATCCAGAGTAACTCATATTCATAACAAAAGATGCCAATTCAGAGTAAAGGCTACCAATTCACATTAACCCAAATTCAGAATAAATGTTACCAATTCTAATTAATTCAGATTCAAACTGAATGCTTCAGTATTGTATATTCAGACATAATGTTTGTTAATTCAGATTAACACAGATTCAGAATGAATGTTGCTAATTCAAGTGAATTCAGTTTCAAACTGAATGCTACTAATTTAGTTCAGCTCGGATTCAAATTCAGTGTTGCCAATTTAGATCAACTCAGATTTAGACAATGTTGCTAATTAAGACTGAGTCATAGTCATACTGAATGCATCAAATTTAGATCAACTCAGATTCAGACTGAATTTTGCCAATTCAAATGAATTCAGATTCAAACTGAATTCTACCATTTCAGTTCTGCTCATTCAGAGCTGCCATTGCCAAATGATACAAATTCACATTAACAGATTGAATGTTACCAGTTCAAATGAATTCAGATTAAAAAGGAATGCTACCATTTCAATTCACCTGATTCATATTCAGTGCTGCCAATTCAGATCAGCTCAGATTCAGACAGAATGTTGCTAATTAAGATGAACTTATATTCATATTGAATGCAGCAAATTTAGATGAACTCAGATTCAGATTGAATGCTGCTAATATAAATTCAGATGAAATACTACAAATTTAGATGAACTCAGATTCATATTGAATGCTGCTAATATAAATTCAGATGAAATACTACAAATTTAGATGAACTCAGATTCATATTGAATGCTGCTAATATAAATTCAGATGAAATACTACAAATTTAGATGAACTCAGATTCATATTGAATGCTGCTAATATAAATTCAGATGAAATACTACAAATTTAGATGATCTCAGATTCAGGTTGAATGTTGCTAATATAAATTCAGATTAAATACTACACATTTAGATGTCCTCTGGTTCAGATTGAATGTTGCTAATTCAAATGAATTCAGACTCAAACTGAATGCTACCATTTCAGTTCAGCTCTGATTTTCATTCAGTGTTGCCAGTTCAGATCAACTCAGATTCAGAATGAATGTTATTAATATTATAATATTATTATGCATCAAACTAAGATTGGTGGAGACAAAAAGTAATGCCATCAAGTTAACATTTTTAAACATTCGCTCACTAAAATATAAATCATTTCTGATCAATGACTTAACCACAAACAACCTGGATTTTATGTTTCTAAATGAAACATGGCTAGAAGACAGCTGCAGTGCAACGGTCCTCAATGAAACAGCCCCTCCTAACTTTACTTTCATGAGTGTCTGCAGAGCTGTTAGGAGAGGTGGAGGTGTAGCTGCTCTATTTAAAGATGTCTATCAATGCAAGCAAGTGTCATTTGGTCAGTACTTGTCTTTTGACTAGCTAGGTATTGTGCAGAAAGGTGCTCCACGCATTCTGTTTATCATTATTTACAGGCCTCCAAAATACTCCCCAGCCTTTGCTGAAGAGTTCACAGATCTGTTATCAACGATTTCCTCAGAGTGTGTCTGTTTTGCTATTGCAGGGGATTTTAATATTCACATAGATAATGCAGAAATCAAAACTACAAAATCAATTATAACTGTTTTAAACACTTTTGACCTGATTCAGCATGTGCATGGACCAACACACAATCGTGGACACACAGATTAACTCATCAGTAGAGGAGAGGTCTAAACATTTCATCCATTGTTATTAAGGATGTAGCACTATCTGATCACTTCTGTATTTTCTTTGATATTTTGATCTCTGCTACAACTGAATCTAGATCTGTCTCTGTCAGAAAGAGATGCATTAACGAGAACACTAGTGTGCTATTTATGGAGGCTATATCTTTAACACCAAGCATTTCTGCAGACTCTGTTGATCTTCTCTTTGATTCATTTAACTCTAAAGTTAAGAATGCTATAGATGATATTGCTCCCGTGAAAGTCAGCAAGAAGACTGGCAGACAAAAAGCACCCTGGAGAAAATCAACAGCAGTACAGGGTATGAAAAGACAATGCAGAAAAGCTGAGCGGATGTGGCAGAAGACGAAACTTGAAATTCACTACAGTATCTGACAGCCTTCGTGCTTTCAATGTGGACTCTTTTTGCTACTGTTGAGAGACTGACAAACCCCCCAAGTCAGATTCCCAGTGAAATGCTCTCCGACAGCAAATGCAATGAGTTTGCTTCTTTCTTTTCTGAGAAGATCAATAATATCAGAAAGGCGATTAGCACATCCTCAAGTTATGCAGAGTGCAGAGGTCTTCGGCTGCAATTTCAAAAAGAAGTTACTATGTCTGTTTTTGAAGCAATTTATAGCAAAAAGCAAAATGAAATGGTACAGCACCTTAAATCGTCAACCTGCTATCTTGACACACTT
>NW_015555819.1:2446984-2455282 GCF_001515605.1 Sinocyclocheilus anshuiensis
CTTGGAGAAAATCAACAGCAGTTCAGAGTATGAAAAGACAATGCAGAAAAGCTGAGCGGATGTGGCAGAAGACGAAACTTGAAATTCACTACAGTATCTGACAGCCTTCGTGCTTTCAATGTGGAGCTAGCCACAGCTAGACAGAGTTTCTTCTCAAACCTTATAAACAGTAACTTAAACAACACTCGCACTCTTTTTGCTACTGATTCCCAGTGAAATGCTCTCTGACAGCAAATGCAATGATTTTGCTTCCTTCTTTTCTGAGAAGATGAATAATATCAGGAAGGCGATTAGCACATCCTCAAGTTATGCAGAGGTCAGACAGATTCGGCTGCAATTTCAAAAAGAAGTTACTATGTCTGTTTTTGAAGCAATTTATAGCAAAATTTGGAAAGAAATAGTACAGCACCTTAAATCATCAACCTGCTATCTTGACACACTTCCCACATCTTTTTTCAAAAGTGTGCTTAACTGTTTAGAAGCAGATCTCTTAGAAGTGGTGAACACCTCACTTCTTTCTGGGACTTTTCCAAACTCCCTGAAAACTGCAGTTGTTAAGCCCCTTCTGAAAAAGAGCAATCTTGATAACACCATATTGAGCAACTATAGACCAATATTAAATCTTCCTTTTATAGGCAAGATTATTGAAAAGGTAGTTTTTAATTAGCTGAACAACTATTTAAACTCAAATGAATACCTGGACAATTTTCAATCTGGTTTCCGACCGCAGACAGCGCTCATTAAGATAATAAATGATATTCGCTTTAATTCTGATTCTGACAAAATATCAGTGCTGGTACTACTAGATCTTAGTGCTGCGTTTGCCAAGGAAATAGAAGAAAACTAAATTATGAAATCATTCTTGGGACAGCTGCAGCTCATCCAGAACGCTGCTGCCAGAATTCTGACTATAACCAGAAAATCTGAGCATATCACACCAGTCCTCAGGTCCTTACACTGGATTCCAGTTATATTTAGGATTGATTTTAAAGTACTTTTACTCGTTTATAAATCACTCAATGGCCAAGGACCTAAATACATTGCAGATATGCTCACTGAATATAAACCTAACAGACCACTCAGATCATTAGGATCGAGTCAGTTAGAAATACCAAGGGTTCACACAAAACAAGGGGAGTCCGCTTTTAGCTATTATGCCGCCCGCAGTTGGAATCAGCTTTCAGCAGTTGGAATCAGCTTCCAGAAGAGATCAGATGTGCTAAAACATTAGCCACATTTAAATCCAGACTCAAAACTCTGTTTAGCTGTGCATTTACTGAATGAGCACTGTGCTACGTCCGAACTGATTGCACTGTATTTTATGTATAATCATTTTCTATTTTTAACTGTTTTAAATTAATTTAAAATCATTTTTTTTAATCATTTTAAAAGTATTTAAATTCCTTGTGTTATTGTTGTGATTATTTTTTTATTATTATTTTACTTCCTTTTATGTAAAGCACTTTGAATTACCATGTGTATGAAATGTGTTATATAAATAAACTTGCCTTGCCTAATATAAATTCAGAGTAAATGCTACAAATATAGATTAACTCAGGTTCAGATTGAATGTTGCAAAATCAAATGAATTCAGATTCAAACTGAATGCTAACAATTGCTCTGATTCCAATTCAGATTAATTTACATTAAGACATAATGTTTGTTAATTTAGATTAACTCATACTCATACTGAATGCAGTCAATTTAGATCAACTTGAATTGTTGCCAATTTAAATGAATTCAAATTCAAAATAAATTCTAGCAGTTTAGTTTAACTGTGACTCAGATTTAGTATGGCTGATTCAGATCAACTGACTGAACGTTGCCAGTTCAAATGAATTCAGAATCCACTTCAGTTCAGCTGATTCAGATTAACCCAGGTTCATATTTAATGGCTCTGATTCAAACTGAGTACTGCCAACTCAACTGAGTACTGCCCTTTTTCATACTCAGTGTTGCCACTTCAAAAGAACTCAGACTCAGATTTAGACAGAACATTGCAAATTCACATTCATACAGATGCAGATTAAATTTGGTCAATGCAGATGGAAAGAGGGCTAAGAACAAACCTGAAAAATGAGCTCTCGGGCCTACAACCTGGGACTGAAAATGGAATCCACATTGCTTATTGCAGGATTACTGCGATTTTCAGTATAATTGTATATGATGTAGTGCAACTAAAAACTGAGCCAAAGGCAAACATGCCAACTCACCCACAGTAGTGACGGGAGTCTGGGAAGTGTAATGTGCTGGACCGCCTGTGGCAGGATAAGCATTGCCTCCTGGGTAAGGGTAACCTGGGTAACCACTGGAGCGGACACAAATCATTACATAACCAATTAATCACGCTCTGTAATTACAACACAGTTTTTTATACAAAGTGTTTTCATATCATGAGTGCTGGAAATAATACAAATGACTTTAACAGGTTTATTAAATGTTGATCAGACTGTTGCATGTGATCTTTGGTCAGACTGAAGGAGCCATTACCAGGGGTTTGGGTTTGGCCCGTAGGGAGATACTGCTGGCATTCCTGGCATATAGGACTCTGGAAGGAGGAGAAGGACACAAAACAAACACTTCTAAATGAACTACTGGTGCAGGGAGACATCTGCTGTTTAAAACAGGTATTACTTTGAAAATTGGGAATGGTTAATTGATCATGAAAAGCTTATTTAATATATGAGTAATCTGAGATAAAAATTAAATCACATGAAAGTCAAAATTTTCAGTGCCCAAAATATGTGGACATAACATCCTCATAACAGATTAAAGTTTCTGTTTTACAACAATGCAGCCTATAAGGACATACAGTATCTCCATGTCAAGAAATGTCTCTGTCCAACTGCCAAAACCAAAAGAGAAAATAAGCAATTAAGTTTCCTTTAAAAAAAAATTTAAAATGTAAAAAGTAAAAAATTAAGTCTATTTTTAGTATTAAAGGGGTCATATGATGCTATTTTAAAGATCATTATTTTGTGTATTTGGTGTAACAGAAGAAATAAAGTAAACTGAAATAAAGACAAAATAAAAATATTGAAAAAAAAAATTAAGTTGAAACTAAAATTTTAATTTCTCAATTTAACTGAATCTAAATGAAATAATTTTAAGTTCAAACTAACTAAACAGAATTGCAAACTAAGTACAAACTAAAACTGAAATAAAATAAATGAAAGCGAAGTTGAAATATAAAAACGATGACTAAAGCCATATAAAAATGACAAAAAAACTACAAAATTACTCAAATTTTAAAGTAAAATTTAAATGAAAACTGAAAATATAAAAATAAACTAATTCAAAATATAAATAAATACTATAACATTATACAAGTAATTCAAAAATAACACTTCTTGTCAGTTGTATTGTGATGAAGCCGTGCTTACGGTTCGGGGGTCCGGCTGCTTGGAAGGCCTGGTAAGGAGGTTGTGTGGTGGGTCTGGAGAAAACAGGCGGCTCCTCACCAAACACCACAATCATGACCTGGATGAGCCCGTACAGATCTGACTGAGGCTGACGGGCCAGGAGGAAAGAAAAGAGCATAAAACGTGATATTTTTATTCTATGAGGCATGAGGAAAAATCTTGATACTAGAATGTAATAATCCTGAGTTGTACATGCTTCCACTCGTGCAGGTATGGCAGGTAGATCTTGCCGTTGGCGTCGATGTGTTTGCCGGTCTTGATCATCATCGCACTGGTGGGCTTCACAAAACATATCGGAGGATTGTAGGGATAGGTATCCAGCAGCCACAAGCACACGGGAATATTGTACACATTCCCTGAAACAGGAAAAGCATGCATGGCTGAATGTTATAATGCTTCCTTTATCTATAACACTATAAGCAGTTCTCTAACCCACCTCTATAACTAACCGGAACAGTTCCTGTGAGGCTCATCAAGTCTCTGGACAATCCGTCATTAAACACTGTGAAGGAAGCATCAGTTATTGATGGAAAACTCAAAGAAACACAGATAGGATGAGAGAATCTTACCGTATGCATCCATAACAGGTTTGAGGTCTTTGTACTGAGAGATGACGTTTGTTATCTCTCGGACAGTGAGATCTTTGTATTTGTATTGCTGGAATATAAAAAAAATTATATAAATAACTCCCAAAAAATTATAAAGCCTCATCACAATGAAATGTATGAAAATATATTGAATCAACATGACATAACAAATTATTTAAATATGCATTTGATAAGAATCAGTTTTTTTATATACAAAAGTTTGCTTATGCTCTTAAAGTTATTATAAAATATTAATATAATTATTTTGACTTTCAAAAGGTAAAACATATGAAATCCAGTATTTTAGTACATCCATAAATACAGACAACCTGCCAAATACAGTAGATAAACTGAACTTTAACAAAAATTACAATTTTAGGCTTTGCAACTAACTAAAATAAATAAGCTGAAGTCGAAGTATAAAATCACTAAAAACTAAGATAAAGCTTAGCTAAAAAACAGAGAAAAATTCTATATGGCAAAAGTATGCAATATACGTAAATATATGGTACAAATATACTTTATCATTTATAATTATGTTTACATTAACAAAAATAAGAATATACAAAAAAATCTTGATGCTAAAAACTATTTTCTTTACATAAATAATATTCGTAATATTCTAACATTCTTATTTATAATCCCTTATGTCTTCATCACAATTGTATGAAAATATATTCAATCAAGATGCCACATAAAATTATTTAAATGTACATTCAACAATGATCTGTTAAGCGTTATATGTGTCAAAATGAAAGTTATTATAAAGTATTAGCATAACTATTTTGACTATAATCCTATGACAAATACCTCAGTATGTAAACACAAATAACCTGCCTACAGTGTGTGTATATATATATATATGAGATTATTTTTCATTTTGAAACTATAATACCAAATGCTCATTATATTCTTCCCCACTCAATATAACTAATGTTATTCAAATTAAAGAGTAAACACCAAAAGGCACGATACTGACCTTCAGCATCTTTTTAAGAGCTCCTTCGTTGACCACAGCCATGATTTATTACACAAATATAAATAAAGACACTAAACTCCTGCGAAATAAAAGAATAAATGTGTGAAATATACGAGCGTGTGTGAGCCCAGGCCAAAACACTCCCTTACAGTCGCCTGCTGTCTGACACAAACACACTCTAAACACCTTAATAACTCATTAACATACTCCAAATAATAGCTACTTGATGAGAATTCAATAAATGTAGGAAAAGTCGACTAGCATTCATCTCAAGGAAGATAAACAAGACGAGCGGCGCGAGCGTCACTACAGCAGTTTCACTTCCGGTGGGAGTGTGTTGGGATTTAAAAAATAAAAGTCTGGCAAGTAGTTTCTGTTTAACATAATAAATGACGCATTCATACGTTACAATTGATACTTTATGATACGCGTTTTAAAATATATATAATGCCTGTGGTCTATTTTATCATCTTTTATTTGTCATTCTCATAGTTAAGGTTGGTTCACATTGTACTGTTATTATGCATAAACCTCCACAGACAAAACCAACACTGGCAAGTCTTTTTTAATATATATAAATCTTGTTCATAAAATGTGAGTGAATATGACGTGATTGTTATTTATCTGCTGTGGGATCTTTGTTTACCACTGTTTATATCTGCATATTTACTAGTGCTGTCAAACGATTAATCGCATCCAAAATAAAAGAAATAAAGACACACACATACAGTATATATTTTGTAAATATTTATTATATATATATTCGGTTTCATTAAGCTCGGAGAAAGGAAGATCGTCCTCTCTCTGTCCAGCGTCACGTGTGAGATTTCCTCAACTGAGCGTTTCTGATAAGCAGAACCTGCTGTAAAGAAACATAAATGTTAATTTTACCTAATTATCCACACAAATGCAACAACAAAACAATGCAGCAACCGTATCAAAATGCCATGTTTTTCTGTTGTTTTACAGTGTTGGTGCACAATGGTCATTTCCAGTTAATCAAAACATAAAATCACATCAACCTTTGGACACTTTATCATATTTCAAATCACCTAAACTAGGTCTAAACTGCATGTTTATCTGTTTCCTTGAAGTAATAAGGACAGAGAAGGGATTCAGGAGTGAAGCTGCTCTACACAGATATGAAGAGGAACGAATAAGGAAACAATACTCACAATCTTCTGGGTAGACGCAAATGCAGAGGAGGAACTTCACTGAACACGGCCTTCATAAGTCAGCCACAAACTCACTGGAATATTGTAGAGTTTCCCTGATGCACAACGTGTAGAAGTGTTTTGTTCGGTGCATTCATATACATATGTAATAACACTCTCTTTCTTGACCGTAAAACAGAAGTAAAGGCCAATTATCTTTATAGTGTACCTTACCTTCATAAAACACCTCAATGGTTCCAGTCAAACCGACCAAGGTCCTCGCTGTGCCATCATTAAAGACTGTGAGGAAATTACAGGAAAAATACAAACTGATTTCCTTACAGAAATAAGTAAATTCTATGTATTATGAAAGTATTTTTAAACATACACTTTTAAAAAGGGTGAGTGGTTCTTTGTAACACATTTAAACTTTTCTTTAAATAAAATAACTGACAAATCACTGTTAAAATACTTTAATGTCATCAAGCAGTACTAAAATGTGATTTGCATGTAATATTTTTCAGGAAGTTTCTGTGAAGTAATTTATTAATTACATCAAATTAAAATTAATTCATGCTCGTTATTGTCAATGTAAAAGTAAAAAAAAAATTATATATATACTTTTTATATTATTTGTTTATTTTTATTAAAATATTGTATTATTTTAAAATTATTATATAATTATTTGTACTAATTACAGTTATATTATTATTATTCAAAGCACCAGAACATTGTTATTTGTGTATATCATTTTTAAATGTGAATGAATATGTTGTGATGCCTAATTGTAATATCCCATATATATATATATATATTGTTCAAATAAGTACAAGCTAGAAAAGGGAAGGAATAAATAAAGAGAAACACACACGTACACACACGTATACACACACACACACACACACAGTCAAAAGTATCAGTAAGATTTGTAATGTTTTTTAAATAAGTCTCTTCTGCTCACCAAAGCTGCACTTATGTGATGATTTCTGAAGGATCATGTGACACTGAATACTGGAGTAATGATGCTGAAAATTCAACTTTGATCACAGCAATAAATTACATTTTACAATATATTCACATAGACAATGGTTCTTTTAAATTGTAATAATATTTCACAATTTTAAAGTATTTTTGATCAAATAAATGCAGCCTTGGTGAGAAGAAGAGACTCAAAAAAGAGGATAAAAACCTACTGACAGTAATATTTCAATGCCCATATTATTACAGTTTTTTTCAACTGCTTACACACATTATCAAAACTTTGCCTCTGTTTTTCCAAAACTTTACACACAAATCTAATTGCACACACAAAATGCCTCACATCTTTCGCAAAATGAAGCACTGCATTCAAAATATCACAAACACATCTCAAAAGCAAACATTTGCAAACACTTTTGCCATAATATCAATTCCTGTTAGATGTTTGTGTGTTACATAGAGAATTGTGTGTTGTGTTTTGCAAAAAGTGTTTTATAAAATTGAAAACTGAGCCAAAGGCTGAGAATTAGTGTATGGTTCTGCAGATTTGGTGTGTGCTTCTGCTGTTTGAGTGTCAGCTTTCAGAAACTGTGTGACGACAAGTAAAGATTTTGTGTGTAAGCAGTTGAAAAAACCCCTGTAATTATTAAATAATACATTAACCATCCACTAAACAGCCACACGGGGGTGCTATTATCTCCCCAATTATGTTTGTCAAACGATTAATCGTGATTAACCGCATCCAAAATAAAAGTTTTTATTTACATATTTGTGTGTACTGTGTATATTTATTATGTATATATAAATACACACACATGCATGTATATATTTCAGAAAAAGATGCTGTTTATATATTAAAGCTGCAGTCCGTAACTTCTTTTGGTTAAAAATGATCCGAAATCAATATTTGAGCAAGTACATAACCAGTCAGTGTTCAAAACTATCGCCTTACTTTAGCCAGATTCACAACGGTTAGCTTATAATAATGTTTTCTAATTTGAGTGGTACGGGTAGGTTTTCGCAGGAAATTCGAGCAAGGCACTGCGTCATTACGTCACGTCTGTAATAGGGATGCAGCGATTAACCGGTTTCACGATTAACCGCGCTTTAAAACGTCACGGTTAATTAATCGTAAAGGTTCCGCTAAACCGAGTGTTTCTGTTACACGGAACGGAACT
>NW_015555819.1:2455630-2457680 GCF_001515605.1 Sinocyclocheilus anshuiensis
CCTTCGTTACATTGTGTGTGTGTGTGTGTGTGTGTGTGTGTGTGTGTGTGTGTGTGTGTGTGTGTGTGTGTGTGTGTGTGTGTGTGTCTGTGTGTGAGTAAGTGTGTGTGTGTGTGTGTGTGTGTGTGTGTGTCTGTGTGTAAGTGAGTGAGTGTGTGTGTGTGTGTGTACTAAATGCTGTAAATCCAAAGAATCTTACAGAACCATAAACTTATAAAACCCGAGAAAACCAAAAACACAAAACAAAGCAAAAAGAGCAAGCAAACAAACAAAAACACAACACAAAGCTTAAAAAACAAAAACAAAGCAAAACAAAACAAAGGGAAAAAAACACAAAACAAAGTAAAACCAAAAAAAGCTAACAAACAAACATCACAAAGCTTAAAAAAACAAAACAAAGCAATGCTAAAAAAAAAACACAAAACAAAACTAAAAACACAAAACAAAGCAAAACAAAACCAAAACAGTAGAAAAAAAACAAACAAAACAAAAAAGCAAACAAACAAACAAACACATCACAAAGCTTAAAAAACAAAACAAAGCAATGCTAAAAAAGACAAAACAAAAAACACAAAGCAAAGCAAAGCAAAACTAAAAACACAATACAACGTAAAATAAAACCAAAAAGCAAAAAAAACAGTAGAAAAAAACAAACAGATAACAAAACAAAGCAAAAAAAAACAGCTAACAAACACATCACAAAGCTTAAAAAACTAAACAAAGCAATGCTAAAAAAAACAAAAACACAAAACAAAGCAAAACTAAAAACACAAACAAAGCAAAGCAAAACCAAAACAAAACAAAAAAAAAACGGTAGAAAAAAAACAAACACAAAAATAAGCACACACAAAAAAAGCAAACAAACAAACACATCACAAAGCTTAAAAAACAAAAACAAACAAACAAAGAAAAGCTAAAAAATCAACAAAACAAAGCAAAGCAAAAACAAAGAACAAAAAAAGATTTGAAATAAACCGAGTCAGAAACACTGTATTGTATGTGGGTCAGTTATTTTGGACACAGTTTACTCAGATGACTATGCTTTAGGAAATTTCGACACTAGACACAGTCTCACTAGTTTTGCTGCAAGTAAATAAAAAAATAGATCAATAAAATGTATGACTCTTTAAATGCCTGTCAGAAACTGACTGACCTGTCGTGTTTTGGCTGAGGTCTCGATGAAGGGGATCCCGTAGCTGCGCGCGAGCTCCTGCGCTTGCCGTGTGTCCACCGTCCGGGCCGGGAGGTCGCACTTGTTACCCACCAGCACCATGGGCACGTCATCCGAGTCCTTCACCCGTTTGATCTGTTCCCTGAGAGCAACACAAAGCGTCACGCTCAAACACAACCAGTGCTGTACGAAGTTCAATATGACAGCTCTAGTAAACTAAATGTCCGTTCTCACCAAAGACAACAATGATAACTATAATGCTTTAAAAATCGCTCTTTGAGGATTGGGAAATCCACACAAAAACTATAATCATAATGACACAGAGGAGAGATACCGTTAAAATCACATTAAAAGTGTTTTTTTTCTCCAGTTGATAAAAATGATAAAAACAATGACAGCCAATCAGAATCCATCCGGCTTTAAAGAGCTCAAGCATTTAAAGCAACAAAACACACAGCACACAAAACTCCAGTCTTCAGTGTCACATGATCCTTCAGAAATCATTCTAATATATTGATTTGCTGCTTATTATTGGTGCTCATTAATAATGAGCATAAGAGACTTTTTTCAAAAACATTTAAAAATCTTTTGACTGATAGTGTATATAATGCAAACTGATTATCAACTGCCATCTGCGTCTGATATTAAACAGTGCACTACTATTCCCCATGTTGTACTGTACTTCATGTATTAAAATACATTATCTAGAGCCCATTACCCACAAACAGCAAACAGATTGATGTAATCCAGTTATCCTCCCTTTGCTTTCTCCTTTCATGTCCTTGAAAGCTCTCTCTGTCTCTCTCTCTCACTCTCTCTCTCACTCTCTCTCTCTCTTTCTCTCTCTCACACACACTCACTCACTCACTCACTCACTCA
>NW_015555819.1:2457709-2462875 GCF_001515605.1 Sinocyclocheilus anshuiensis
CACATTAATTATACAAAATGCATTTTTCTAAATTAATTCAAAGCAGTACAACAAATACTTCCGTGATGTATGAATACTTTACTTTTGAGCTAATATATCATTACTTTTGTTCAGAGTGCAGTGAATGTCATGAAAATAATGTGACAAATCTTAATGGTCTAAAAATATTCTTCAGTTTCTTTAATAAAAATATAATTTCTTATTTTTATCTTTTGATTTTGGCGTGAAATACAACCTGCACTTATTCTTGACAGGTTGCATCATGGATAATGAGATTTTTTTAAAAATGAGATAAATAGTTTTAATGTACTGTGTGTACTGTGTACTGTACACACAAATTTCAGTTTTAAGTCTGGATGTCCTGTACAGAGCACATTCAGGGCTTTTCAGAGATACCAAATGATTGGATGTTTCACCATCACCACTCCTTCTCCTTGGTCTTTAAAAACGGCTGACATTAATTTAGTGATCAAGCGTAACACTCTTATGGAAATATGATAATATTTTGTAATCATTTAAATCTGACTAATTTTCAAATTGTTTGTCGCTATGAAATATTACATATTATTATGAAAATCTTGCCGATTATTACTCCCATTATTACACTTATTTTTTTCATTATATGTTGCCCCAAAAACACATTAATATGCAAATTTAAAAAATCAGGAAAAAACAGGACTTTTCTCTACAGAGGACGTAGCACAACATATGAATAAAATATCATTAAAAAAAAAAAATTGTTCACATTTTTTTTTTTACTTGTGCTCTAAACAATGTAATGACATGAACAAAAAACTAAATTCACAAAACTTTTTTCCTGGTAGTCAGGCGGCTACATAAAACTATGCAATTAGGAATTTCATGTGAAATTAATTTTAATTATATATGACTTCTGTGACCTGTGCTTCAAACATTGCTAGCCAAAAGCAATGGACCTGTTTTGCTTACAAAAAATTAGCTGAAATTTTGCTAATGTGACTGCGCTTATAAACAGCATTTTCAAACATGATCACAACCAAAACACAATGACATTTGCCCTTGTAAATTGAAAAAAGGTCAATCATAACAGAAGTTATTTACATATAGAAGTCTTAAAGTTACCACAGCAAAAAAAAAAAAGTTTTTTCAACCAAACTTTATTCTGATATCCATTTTCTTGCTTCAAGATAAAACTGAAGAAATGCAAAGGATATTGAAGAGATATTTTGAGGACAAATTCCAAACAGAGCAAAATGTTTCAGCCTGACAACTGATTTTCAAACACTCACCTGTACTGATGAATGTCCTCAAAGGACTTGGTGTTATTGATGGCAAACACACAGAGGAAGCCCTCTCCTGTCCTCATGTACTGGTCCCTCATGGCGCTGTACTCCTCCTGACCTGCAGTGTCCAAGATGTCCAGGAGACACGTCTCCCCGTCAATCACCACCTGCTTCCTGTAGGAGTCCTGCAGACAAATCAACACCAAACTCAAGCCTGCCTTCATTTTCATTAACCATTTCTTGTTTATTTCTTACTCAGTAGCCAATTAGCTTCAGTTATTTCACACACATGGACATGATTTGATGTCTTTAAAATGTCTTTCTTTTTTATTCTTTTTTTAAATGTGCCAAATTAAGGACTTTGAGGACAAAGTGACAGGGACTGAAACAGTAAACAGACAGTGGAGATGGTTGAGTTGTGTCCTGTCAGACACATGTGTGTTAGCACACAGCGATTGAGCCATAAAAAGGACATTGTTTGTCCAGAGACGGGCGTGGCGGGAAAAGAGGACAGAGAGAGCGAGGGACGTGTAGAAGCACGTACACACACACACACACACACACACACATCCCTCACACTGAGAGCAAAAGCAGGCAGAGGGGAAACTCCTGCGGTTTAGTTGACACTGAGTGTGCGGAGAAACACACAGACTGAATCTGTGAATGGTAGGGCTGGAGTTTATCTATTGCCCAGTGATGTTGTGAGATATAGTGAAGAGACGGACCACTGGTCAGTTTAGTAAAGCATAACGTACAGTACAAGAAAGCTAAGGATGTACCAGAATCAAATAGAAACAAAAGGTTCCATTAGTTAAAGGGTTAGTTCACCCCAGAATGAAAATTCTGTCATTAATTACTCACCCTCATGTTGTTCCAAACCCGTAAGACCTTCGTTCATCTTCGGAACACAATGTAAGATATTTTTGATCAAATCCGAGAGCTCTCTGACCCTCCATAGACAGCAAGGATCCTTACACGAGGAGGCTCAGAAACGTAGCAAGGAGATCGATAAAATAATCCATGTGACATCAGGGGTTCAACTGTAATTTTACAAAGCTACGAGAATACTTTTTGTGCACAAAGAAAACAAAAATAACAACTTTATTCAACAATTCGTTGCGCCCTATAGCGCCATTTTGGAGAGTATGCATCGTATGTACGCGGATACGTTGTTTTCGTTCAGATCAAAGCGTCAACAACGTATCCGCATACATATGATGCATACGTCGTTTATGTTCAGTGGATACTCTCCAAAATGGCGCTGGATCCTTGCTGTCTATATGGAGGGTCAGAGAGCTCTTGTACTTCATCAAAAATATCTTAAATTGTGTTCCGAAGATGAACGAAGGTCTTTCGGGTTTGGAACGACATGAGGGTGAGTAATTAATGACAGATTTTTTTAACTTTATGAATCAATTTTTCGATTAATCGTTTTTTTTAAAAATGACGTCGATTCGATATCGATTCTCAAAAGCCGCGAATCGATCTTTTCCGGGATTTATTTCAGCACACATTTAAAATAAGATCTGATTAACGTGAATCTTATCATTAGTCTTCTCCACTAGATGTCACCCTTATTTACCTTGCGCGATGTTACATCAGAAAGCCTGTCATTCATTCAGCGCTTATCATGGCCATACGCTTGATTCGCAATGCTCAGGTGAAATGCTATAGTAATACTATAAATCTGCGGAAGAATTTGACATCACGCATAAGGCGCCATGATTTCCGCAATGAATGAATGGCGGATGGTGCGGCGCACTGTTTTGTTTACTACACACATACTAAAGCGCGGATGACGCTCGAGGTATTTTCAGCTTCTGCCGTCTCTCTATATGACGATATGAACACACAAATATCATCTCCAGCTGCTCTGAGAGTCACTTCATTAGCATTTTACCGTTTCATTTGAGAAAACTACCGTCATATCACATACACAGCAGCTGCAAGTTCTTCACGGCAACCCGTCAAAATAAAAATTCAGTTTAACGTGAAGAAACTGTGACAGAAATATATTATTATATAGCAGTCTGAAGACTCAATGCTACTACTGCTAATAAATATTAATAAATCTTTATTTTTAAAGGAATAATCACATCTGTTTTCTTTTTAATTTTAACAGTAAACCACAGGCATGTGGTTCTTAATTTCTTTTTATGAATTCACCATTTGTAATCTGATGTTTACTGTTAATGTTTTAGCACTTGTAATGTATTAAAAACTATATTCACTGAATGTAATCAAAAAATCGGTAATTGAATCGAATCGAGAGCTTGCGAATCGAATCGGGACATCTGAATCGATACCCAGCCCTATGAGTTAATTCACATAAAGGGATAGTTCACCTAAAAATGAAAAGCTGCCGAAAATTTACTCAATTTACTAAATATTTAGCTATTTTTTTAACATTAAGATCAATGAGCAATAATTTTTTTTTTTACAGTATTTATAAATTAAATTCTTTGTTAATGTTAGTTAAAACAAATACAGCTGTTCACTGTTAGTTCATATTAGCTCAGGTCCATTAAATAATATAAACAGATATTTGAAAACTGTTGAAAAAGTTAAAATTAAGATTAGTGGTATTCGTTGTTAGTTTGTAGAACTAATGTAATTAAAGGGGTCATATGATGCGATTTCAAGTTTTCCTTTCTCTTTGGAGTGTTACAAGCTGATTGTGCATAGATAAGATCCCTGAAGTTGCAAAGACTAAAGTCTCAAAACCAAAGAGATATTCTTTATCAAAGTTAAGACTCTGCCACACACCCCTAAAACGGCTCGTTCTAACACGCCCCCACATATCTACCTCACTATGTGGAAATATTTGCATAATGCGCCCAAATGTGCACGCAAAGAAAGAAGGCGTGGTTTCAGTAACCGCAGTTAGTGTTGAAGCAGCGATGTCAGGGAGACGCTGTGTGTTTCTAGGCGAAAGCAAAAGCACTTTATTTGGCCTTCCGAAAGTAGATGCATTTAGGAATCTTTAAGATTTGAGAGAGGCGGGGCATAGAGGACCTACAATAATGTACAGTATTTGAAAAATAATGTGTTTTTTGAACATTAAAGCATGTCAACATATTCTGTTACACCAAATACACAAAATAATGATCTTTAAAAAAGCATCATATGACCCCTTTAAGTAATGGTAATGTATGAAACCCTATTTGTAAAGAGTTACCGAATTTTTACAGCCCTACGAGAAAGCATGATATACTGTGGATTAGGGATGTCACAATGACGATAACCATGATATTTAAAAAGTGAAATATTGATGTTAATATTGCACATACAAAAACAATCGTATGATTATCCGCAATAATCCAGTGCCAGTAACTGGTTGACACTCCAACACAGTAGGTGGCAGTATTGCACCTTAACACTGACTGCCATCAGTCATGAAATGGAAAAAAGACGATGACGACACAATGTGTAGCTAATAATCTAATACAATAATGCAGCTACAATAAAAAGATATTTCATAGAACATGGGGTCAAAACAACATTGGGTCATAACTCCTATTGCATGGACAAAATACTGTAACTATCTGCAACAGCATTGCTGACCTTTATAATGATATATGACAGAGCACTATACTATTGTATGATGTTGTTACAGTTCCTAATTATCATTAGTATGATCATATTTCATGAATTATAAAATTACTGTCAAATAGAAATTGGCAAATAAATCAGTTATAACTGTCTAACAGCTGCAGTTGATAGGGTAAAAACACAAAAAGTACAGTTATTGATTATGTATTGATATCAACCACAATGCCCTGATGATATTTTATATATAGCTGATACCGTATATATTACTGGATAAGATCACTCAATACACACACACACACACACACACACACACACACACACACACACACACACACACACACAGTGATATCTC
>NW_015555819.1:2463114-2468535 GCF_001515605.1 Sinocyclocheilus anshuiensis
ACGTCTTTTCACCTTTCACTTTTCAACCAAATTTTAACGTTGTTTAGACGTCTGGCATTTACGTCTTTTCGACGAGTTTTTGCTGGGTGGGAAGTATCTAACAGCTCCAGTTGACGGTAAAAACTGTTATTGATTATGTACTGATATCGACCACAGTGACCTGATGATATTTTATACACAGCTGATACCATATATATTACTGGCTGAGATCACTCAATGCACACACACACACACACACACAGTGTTACCTCTATAGTGGGGTCGTATTCATCCACAAAGTGGTTCTGGATGAGTTGGATGGTGAGAGCGCTCTTGCCCACGCCTCCAGCGCCCACCACCACCAGCTTATATTCAGTCATTCCTTCACTCCTCTTCAACCTCTCGTCACACCTGAGGAGAAACCAGCAGCGCCATCAATACAGACAAACCTCCCACTGTATCCAGATTCACCGATTTCTATTATAGACACGACAAAGATCCTCTTCAGGCCTTAAATGTATGTTTAGGAAAGGATTCGTAGGACATAATGTTTGTCAGCAGTGCTTTGTTGAAATTAGCATATAAGAAGTCCAAAGTCTCACTCTCTCAACTTTACATTTTAACTAAAGCCTGCAAATTATTACAAGCTGTAGTTTTTCTGTAGTTATTCATCCATATTAAAGACCAGATACAGCAAACCAAACTAACGGTGAAGAAAGCTGTCTGTGGTGTCGCTTCATGTCAACTACATCTCGGCCAACTGGTTATGTTTGAACACAACACAAAGACAACAGTCAACGACGTATGCATGTTCTGCACCTGCTTGAGAGGAAATTACTCTTAATACCAGTAGGTGGCAGGAGTTTGTATGCGTCACTATAAAAAGGGAAACCATAAACAAAGCAGTGCTGCGTATTTTGCTTGCTTTGTCACTTTCACTTTTTTTTTGTCTTGTGTACTAGTCTGCAAAGCTGAACTGTGGAAGCCAATTTCCACCATTGAATAAAAAAAAGTTTATATCTCACACTTCTGACTTTATTTCTCACAATTGCGCGTTTACATCTCACAATTGACAAATAAACTCGAAGTTGCAAGTTATAAAGTCAGTATTGCGTGATATAAACTCGCAATTGTAAGAAAAAGTCAGAATTGAGAGTTTTTATCTTGCAATAATTACTTTTATTTCTCGCAATTGCGAGTTTATATTCCACTATTCTGACTTTATATCTCGCAATTGTGAGTTTATATCATGCAATGCAGAGAAAAAAAGTCAGAATTGTGAGATGTAAACTCATAATTAAATTTTTTTTTTTTTTTTATTCAGTGGCGAAAATGGGCTTCCATAATGAACAGCCAATCTGGGATGGGTTTCCTAAAAGCATTGTTAGCCAACTATGATCGCAAGTTCCCTCATTAGCAACATAGTTTAACAATTCGATGTTTTTTAACGAAACAATAATTCCAACAAATATTTGCAAACAGTATCGCAATCTTGTGGGGGTAGAACTACAGCTCTTACTATACTTTTACTATAATAAAACTCTGGTTAATTTTCGTAAGGGTAATGCTGTTGTTGTCTAAAAGAACGGCCAAAAGACATAAAACCGTTTCAGTGTTTAGTTAAAAACGGTGTTGTGTAAACACCCCCTTAGTCTACCAAGACCAAGAATCATGAAGAATTTATCCTAAAGAAATCTGGAATGCTCTTTCATGTTCCACTGTTTAGTATTCAGTGAACAAACTCACACAGAACTGCAAGGAAGATAAACTATGAAATATGAAAAGCATTCTGGAACTTGAAAAAAGACCCAAGCTTGCAGCGCTCCAAGCTTTTATCTGATAACTGATCATTTTGTGGGTTTCAGTTCAAGTTTCAACACGGTCTAAAACAACATTAACTCTGAATGTGATCCAGCTACCGTCCCTCACTGGTTTTCTTATCATAGGCTGGATGTTGCTGGTTTCGGGTGGTTGATGTTGTTTTCCTGACTGTGAGGTCCTGTGGTTTCATTACAACTGCATTTCCAAAGAAAAAGACAGCTCCTGAGAAATGCAAGTCAGTGTCTAGTATTGCCTAATTTGACAGGAGTTATTTATTTATCCAGCAAATGACAAGTCAACATCGCTACAAATTAAGCATTCATTCCCACAACTTTTTAATTTATACCCTTATTTTAGTTAAAACGTGGCCACGACTTAACTAAACAAGGGCACCAAATTAGTACAATGTGGCCACGATTTAACTAAAACAAAGGAACCAATTAGTACAAGGCTACAATTTAACTAAATCCAGCAAACGAATCAATAAAACAATCCAATTACATTTGTTGGAAGAACTCTTAACACTCTTAAAAGGATAGTTAACTTAATTACTCACCCTAATGTCATTCCAAACTAGGGATGGGCATTCCAAGCAAAAATAATATTTGAAAATCGCTGGGTATTATTCGATTAATATTCGAAAATCGCACCCCTCCCTCGCAAGCACGCACAAACACCCATAAACATAGAGAGATGGAGAGAGACGGGATTCACGCTTTCAATCTGTGTGATAAACTGTTTAATTCAGAAGACAGTCTACCTTAACTCAAGCCATATAATGATTGTGACGTGCTGAAACATATTAATATAATAAACATGACCGAATGACAGCACTTATTATCATAACAGTCCATCGATTAGCATAAATCAACTGCTCATAAGGCTAGGACATTTCCATTTCGAAAAACTGAATCCCTTAAAATAGGTACGAGATGTGAAGAAAAATATACTTCAATATCTTCTGTCGCAATTATATCGTTGGGTAATTACTAGAGCCCGACCGATATATCGTTTTGCCGATATTATCGGCCGATATGAGCCTGTCGCCAATATATTGATATGAAAATTTTTTTTTACAGAACATATAACGCAGATAAAATGCTTGAAATGGTGTAATTACTTAGTTTGTCCAGCAGAGCGTGCTCCATTGTTTGCTACTGGCGACCTGGATGAAGCGCTTTAAAGCTTAAGTCTATGGAAAACCATTGAAACGTTGAACGGCCATATCTCCGTAACGGTGCGGCGGATACGCAACAAATTATGGGGATCCCTTCAGCTCGAGGAACCCTCTCGAACGCGAATCGAGTGTATGTCTAGAGGCCCACTTTCGAATGAGACCACCCCCACGTCGATAGCCCCTGGGGTTCGGGAGTTACGGGTGGTTAAATTCGTGGTCCGGCGCCGACCGATCAAGCGATCCCGGGGGGCTACCGACGCGCGGAGGGTGGCGTTCGAGAGGGCTCCTCGAGCTGAAGGGATCCCCCGAATTTGGTGGAGATCTGCCGGCGTGTTCACGAGATAGTGACACCAGTCAACACTTTCACTTTCGCAGCATTCAAGTGTGTCTTATTCGTCCGCAAGTGCCCTGCGAAGTGGACTTCACATGATATTCCGCCATGATTCCAGTTCCAAGGGAACGTACACGTTACAAACAAAGGGCATTAAAGTGCGCGAGAGGTGAATTTATATTGTATATATATCTTTGTCACGTCATTATAAGTGTTTGATCACCACATTTGAGTGATCATTGCAAAAAATGTGTTTATGTATATATATTCTTTTCATGTATATACTGTATTCTATATATAGTACCAGTCAAATGTTTGGACCCTGGAATGGGAAAGTGTCCAAACTTTTGACTGGTACTGTACTATAATATACACAAAGAATATCGGCCGATATATCGATATCGACCTTTTTTTACTCCCTAATATCGGTATCGGCCCCGAAAAACCCCTATCAGTTGGGCTCTAGTAATTACACTGTATACTGTAAACTGCGGGCATCAGGGAGTCGTTATTAATATGCGGGGCATTGAAATCACTTATGAACGCGAGCTTGTTTTTTACTTTCACTTTCGAGATTCGCGATCACATGTACAGAGCAGCACTCGGCAGTACTTACCACATATTTTAGAAGATTAGATGTTTGTCAGTGGTGCTCAGGATCTGCAAATCATTCGCCATCATCCTATTAGTCATCTCTCCTTACTCTGTAAGCTCTGTAACCATGTCTCTTTAGTGGCTCCGTAGAACGCGTTGTTTTTCGCGCCTTTCTGAATACACCTCTAACCCAGTCGGGGGTGTTTGTGGTCCTCACAGCGCTCTTATTTGACATCGTCCCAAGTTACTGTAACCATTATATGCTACGCAAGTCTTTTTTTATGCCACGCAAGTCTACAGTGTGCGCGTGAGACAATGTGTTCTTCTGTTGTCTTTGACAGCTTTTAGGTGCGTTATTGCCAGCGCCACATGAACGCGTCACCACCGCATCAGCACGGAAAACATGGGAAATTTTTTAAAGACAATAATCGCACAACCTATTTGATATGATATAATTAAATCAACTAATCGAATATTTGAAAATCGTGACCCATCCCTATTCCAAACCTGTATGCTTTTCTTTTTCTGTGGAAGTGAATGGGGTCCAAACGTTTGGAGGTCATTGACCTTCATTGTATAGAATAAAAAAAAGAAAAGAAAAAACAGACATTTCTTAAAATATCTTCTTTTGTGTTCCGCAGAAGAAATAAAGTCATACAAGCTTGAAATAACATCAGGGTGAGTAAATCATGATAATGTTTATTTTAGGGGAACTATCCCTTTAATGAGCATGTTTACATATATGATGCTATTAGTGTTGTCACGGTACCAAAATTTCAGTATTCGGTACCGATACCAGTGAAAATCCACGGTTCTCGGTACCAATTTCGGTACCAAAGCAAAACACAAAAACATGCTAATTGAACAACATTTTTATTAATAACGTTAAACAAAAATTAAATGTACAAAACCAATGCCATTCTTTATACTTATTTAAAAGTGTTTCAAGTTTTTCCACAAGTAATAAAAGTATGAAAAAAGTAAACAAGTTTCACCCAAAAGTTTAGTCATAGTTCTGCTGCCACTGAAAACATCTGTAAACTGTTGTCTGTTTTAGGGTTTGCTGGCGTGTTTCAGGATCTTCCTCAGTGTGCAGCTGTAAAAGGAAAATATAATATACTTCAGTAAAGCAATGGGCTGAATCTGACCAAATGCAACATAAGATCAATGACACCAGCTAAAATATAACTTTTCAGTTGTACCGTAACGTTTTCATTTTTTTAGTACCGACTTGGTACCGAAATACCGGGTCTTTTGACAACACTAGATGCTATAGTGCATAATAACTTAATAATGTGTAAGGCCATCTAAATACATTCAACCATATTCTGATCTCAATTAATTAAAAATAACTAAGTAAATAGAAACATTTTTCTTATTTTTAAAGGGGTCATATGATGCGATTTCAATTGTTCCTTTCTCTTTGGAGTGTTACAAGCTCTTGGTGCATAAAGAAGATCTGTAAAGTTGCAAAGACTAAAGTCTCAAATCCAAAGAGATATTCTTTATAAAAGTTAAG
>NW_015555819.1:2468898-2469222 GCF_001515605.1 Sinocyclocheilus anshuiensis
GTGCTGGTCGCTGAGGAAATACATCAACTTTGCGCTGTTGATCGCCGGATCGGCTTTCACCGTGGACGAAGCAGAGTCCAGCCCGGGGTCGTCACATGTGGCCCGCCGGACGCTCCTTCGTCGAAATCGCCTGCCGCGCCGTTCTCAAGCCCGTGCCTCTGCTCACTCTAACCCTCCCGAGAGTAGACTACAATGCCGGCTGTTCTGACTCAGACTGTAAGTACGTCTTTTATATTTGAAGAGGTTTTTATATTTTATATATTTAAAGTGAGTTTTGGGCAGTGTAGAGTAGGGCTTGTTTGTCATTTCTCTGATCACAAATGC
>NW_015555819.1:2469392-2498910 GCF_001515605.1 Sinocyclocheilus anshuiensis
ACCTCGCTTTTCAGACCGATGAGCTTTGTAAAAATCGACGCGTTTCAGAAAGGCGGGGCATAGAGGAGAGACAATAATGTACATTATGTGGAAAATAATGTGTTTTTTGAACCTTAAACCGCATAAACACATTTCATTACACCAAATACACAAAATAATGTTATTTTTAGCAGCATCATATGACCCCTTTAAAAATGTTTTACATTTATTTTTCAAGATATATTTGCAAATATCATGAAATTAATTCATAAATATCCTCATGCTTCTTAAATGAGGATTGTGGCATTTTAACTAAAACAACAGTCAAATCGGTTTTTCAATGTGTGTTTTTTTTTAAACAAATATAGATAATAAATCAATATTTTGGAGTCACACCATATGACATTTTACAATGCGAACTAATCTTCATTCGTTTTAAAATTTCTGACCATTTGAACTTTTATCCATTTGAATTGAAACTTACATTATCCTACCATGACACCCATTTAAATTCCCCCCCCCTCATGTTGGTCGTACCACATGACTTTCATTTAGTGAAAGAATATTAATAACAAACAATGAAGCATTTTTTTCCCTAAGAAATATTAATTACAAAAAATGGCAAACTAGCATAATTTTCAAGAAATTCATTCTTTTAATGAGGCTTTTTTCTTCATTATTATATTAGGACAGTCGCACCACCCTGATTTTTAACGTTATGCCCCCAAATAATATTAAAATTAATTTTAATTTAGAAATTAAAAAAAACATAAAAAGTTTATTAAAGTCATTATGTGTATGAATTTTTTTATATTTGATGGTCACACCATATGACATTTTTGGTGTTATTAGTGCTAAATTTAAACTTTTCTTGAAATTGGTATGACATTTTAAAAAATCATAATACTTAACATGAATATAGTATATTCTTACATGAATAGTATTGAGTCTTTTTTTTCAAAAATGTTGCATTTTCTTTATTGCAGACACACTTATTTGTCATTGACCCTGCTGCATACCACATAACTCACTACAGAGTTCACTTTAAGACACAACAGTGGTGAACATCCATGACAGCACATCACCAGACAGACTATATTAGTCCCAGGGTGTGGGGTTTTATTATTAGATATCTATTTGTCGTCAACTGGGCTTTAAGCATAGCTCAAGATCAGCAGAGGTGTGTCTGCACTCTGCAGCGTTAATGATTAATGAAAACACAAAGTTTCTCGGTACTATGGAGACTGAAACTTATGAGAGTCCAGCACAATGTATCTGTGAGTGCTGGACGATTAATGAGTAACTCCACACACACTCCCGACACACGCTCTCACGCACACGATTGAGCTATTAAAGGCAAAGGGCAGGGAGTTCATACACAATAGACACTCGTATGTGTACGACTGCCTCAAATCATTTAAATCCAAACAAAACATTGGGGTAAATGCAGTAGAAGAAATAAAGACTTATGAATAATAACTACATAATTTACATTTTTACACTGAAAGGCTTACAAATCAAACTTAGCCCACCCTCAAGTCTCTAATATTCTGGTCCCTAGATATGGACTTCAATGAAAATCGATGGGATTTTTGCCCGTGTTATCATCCACCTTGAGAAAATCATACTTTGATAACTTAGACAGACAATAGCAAAGTTCACTATAGGCTTGAAAAATGCAAGCACATGAACCCAGATGCTTCTAGCGGCACAATCTCGGTTTTGTGCATCACTGCATTCTGAAACACGACAGACAATTTTTTTTTTTTAACGCAATGTAGTTTTTTTGCTTTGTTTTTCTAAGAAATATGAATAAAAAATATGCCAAACTACCATAATAAAAAAAAATTATTATTTTAATGAGGCTTTTTTCATCATTATTATATTAGGATAGTTGTACCACACTGACATTTTTTACTTTATGCCTGAAGAACTGAAGCCTTTTTCAATCACGCAGTGAAACTGCACGGCCATTGGTTCGTGCAGTACGTTTTAAAAATGAACCAATGACTCAGCAGCGGTGTTGCACAAACCTATGGCCGCGAAGCCCGCCAAAGCCTGCCAGAATGGCCGGAGTCATCTGGCTATATAAGCAGCCGCTTCGCCATAGGATTCAGATTTCTTCTCCTTCAGCGACGATGACATTCTTCACTGACTGAAGAGCCTGCTCGCCGTTGACATGCCTCGCAGTGGAATGACTCTGCTCAGCTGATTCGCCGCCTTCAGCGACGTGCAGCAGTGATCTGGTTCCCCTACCATCATCCGGCTAGACACTAAGAGCAAATTTCTAAGAGCAAATTTCACGGCGTTGTTTCAAATGCCGCGCCGTTACTGCGGTACGTGCAGGGCTCCTTGCACGCCGATGATGGCCATCGTGAGTGCGTTTCCTGCCTGGGGAAATCCCACGCGGAATCCGCGCTCACCGAGACAAATTGCTCCCACTGTGAGAGCATGAGTCTCGCCTCTCTGCGCTCGCAGATAGCTTTCTTTTCTGAAAGCAGCTCCGCCCCTCACGCCCTCCCGTTTTCTTCCTCCCAGGAATCTATGAGGAAAAAACAGCGGGGCAGAGGATCTCAGCGCTCGGATGTGATCAGGTCCCGCGTACCCGCGATGTTAAGCACCGGGACGGATGCCGAATTATTCCGTGTCCTCTCGAAAGCCGTCGTGGAGCTGGGTTTGGAGAGGTCTCCACCAGAAGAACCCTCCCGAGCCGTCAGGACAAGTGGTTCCTGCCGGGGCGCCGTCAAACCCCTCGTCAGCGATCCTCTCCTTTTTTTCTGGAGGTCCACGACGAGCTCACCAGATCGTGGCGCGCCCCATACTTTGCCCACCTCCGTACTTCTGCTTCATCCGGCCTCACCTCGGTCGACGGTGCTAAAGACAAGGGGTATGAAAAGCTGCCTCCGCTTGACGAGGCAGTGGCCATGCATCTCTGCCAGCCCACTGCGATCGGCTGGAAGGCCAAGGCTGTCCATCCGTCCAAGCCATGTAGGATGACGTCAGACCTCGCTGGTCGCGCTTACTCATCGGCAGGGCAAGCGGCCTCGGCGCTCCACTCAATGGCCGTGCTCCAGGTCTTCCAGGTCAAGCTCCTTGCCAGCACGGACGAGTCAGGCCCGGACCCCGCGACACTCAGGGAGCTGAGGAGCGCGACAGACCTGGCTTTGAGCGCCACTAAAGCTACAGCTCAGGCTATTGGGCGCTCCATGGCCAGTCTGGTGGTGCTGGAGCGCCAACTATGGCTGACCCTAACCGAAATAAAGGATGCCGACAAGGTTTTTTTGCTCTCTTTTTGAAAATGTTTGTTAAAAAATAAAAAATAAAGTTTATTTAAGTAATTCTATGAATTATTCTATATTTGATGGTTATACCATATGACATTTCTAGTGTTATTGGTGTTAAATGTAAACTTTTCTTAAAAATCATATAAAAAAAATTAAGCATAAATTACATTAAGCAAGAACACAACTGTTTTTTGTCCGTACAATATAAGTCGACGTTCTTTAAAATATCTTCTTCTGAAAAAGAACCTATATTGGCTTTGGAACAACATGAGGGTGAGTAAATGATGACAGAATAAAGACTAAAAAAAAGAAAATTGTACAAAAAAAGAAATAGTAACATAGTAATTTTTTACTAATATGTGAAAAAGCATTTGCAACAAATTCACCTTTCATAAATGAGACATATTTGTGAAACAGAATATTCAACTTTAAATAATGTTGGGTGAGACCAGGGTTATTATAGTTAAGCTAAAACTAAAACCATAAAAACAATTGAAAAACAACAACAACTTGAAATAAAAAAAACGTATTTTATTTCAGCTAATTTCCAAGGCAACGTTTTTCCATTTTTCAAAATAAATAAATAAATAAACTATATAGACATATTAAAAGACAACAAAAACTATGAAAATGCCAAAACACAGAACAAATTTACCAAAACTTTAAAATTAATACGAAAGCAGAAAATCTTAAAAGAAAAACACATTAAAATATTAACAAAAACGTCTCAATGAAACTAAAATCAGGATTTGACTGCATTGTGATATCATTGGTTAATATTTTTGCCACACCCTCGTGCTTTTGGTTATATCACAAGAAATGTTGTTTCATTATTACATTTACATTACATTTGATTACATTTCGAAGAAAGATTACGAAAAATAATATTCTGATTAAAATTCCATGCACTGATAAATTGCGCACAGTAAGATGCAGGTCATTTGTTAAGAAAGTCAATATGTCATAATTTGTGGTTAAAAAGCCTGTTGATATCAGGAAGTCACTAGAATCTGAAAGTCCATTAGTCATTCTCAGGGAAGTGTGTTATGCGTTTCTGATGTTTGTAGTTTTGTAAAACCTGAGGTGAGTGACAGACAGTGCCAATTTCAGTTTCTTTTTAACATGGATGAACAAAGTTTGCCCAAATATAGGACATCATTTGAATAAGCCCTCCAACTACACTAGGGCACAGCAAGGTGAGGATGAATGAGTAACACACACACACACACACACACACACACTGGGCAATGAGAGTTTGATTAGGACCTTCTGTCAGTGTGACATGTTGTTTGGGATGAACACTGGACCAGTAGAGACAGACTGTCTCTAAGACTCATAATTAGCGCCAAAGTGCCTTGGGGATTCAAAAGGGTCCTAATGAGCCCCTGTAGCCCTGAGCTGTTTGGGAATAAACCGTCTAAACCTCAGACAACACTTCGGTGTCCTGAAGCGAAAAAATATCTTAAGTGTGTTTCCTGGGTGTTGCTAAGGTGTTTTTGGTATGAGGTTTCTAGGGTGTTACTTTCTAACCTAAGACTAAAATAGTGATGCAATGAAATTTCGGCAACCGAAAATATTCAGCCGAAACAGCAAACACAACTAGTTGAGTAAACTAACTTTGTAAACAAACTTTGATGTTGGCTTGACAAAGCCTTGTTTGAAAGTTGGAAATAACTTTGAAAATCTTGAAGTTAAAAGATTTCATGCAAAGTCAATAAAATGTTATTAACATGTTCTAGCACACTGCTAAAATGTTTAAGCAAGTTGCTAACAAGATTAAACATTCTGCCGACATGTTTTAGCACACTGCTAACCGAAATTGGCATTCTGCTACCATAACACTTTGCTAATATATTTTAATCCATTGCTAGTGTTTTAACATGTTGCCAACATAATTTAACACATTGCTAACAAGATTTAATGCACTGCTAGCTAGGGCTGTCAAAAAAACATTCAAATTTCGAATATTCGTTGAATTAAAAAAAAAATCCACATTCGAATGCAAAACGTTGCATTCGTATTTTAGGTCTGCGTCAGCCGTCAGGCAGCCTTATCAGTGGCGCATGAAATGCGACGACGATGTAAGTGCCATTGCATTTTAATGCTTTTGTTAGACTATCCAGTTGAACCCACTAGATGCGGCGCTGCTACGTTGTTCATTCAATATATTGTGGAAAACGAGAGCATCCGTGTGGAGAAGATGTGGTTTACATCAAAACTGAAACCAAGCCGTTCACACAGAACGCATATTTATCACATTTTCTGGAGGGACATCTATCAGTGTTGCACTCACGTCTCGCACAAGAGAGCGGCATGTTTAGAAAGCCGTGTAAAATTAATGTAAGTTCAACTTTTAAAAAACACGTCTCAAGACTTTATGGCGGTTTTTCCTGATCCCACTATATCTCATGTTTTTAAATGACGAAAGTAACCTACTCTTTGTGATTGGTTTTCGGTCCTTTGTATTAAACTATACATACATGCATGGGGCTGTTTTTTTTGTTCTAATTGTTTAAGCAACTTTATTAATTATATATGGTTTATAAACATTATTTTAAACATTATGCACTTTTTTTTCCAAAGATAGTCGTGTTATTTTATTACGCTTTGAAGAAACGTGCATAATATTTTGCTCGATGCACCCTCTTGTGGCCTCAGAAGAGAAGCCAAAAGCTTTTTTTCCCCAATTGAAATTATGCCTTTTAAATTCGAATATAATTCGAATTTTGATAATATTTAAGTAGAAAATTCGAATTTAGTTTTTCAGTCATTTTGACAGCCCTACTGCTAGCATTTTGCTAACATATTTTATCATGTTGTTAAAAAAGATTTTTTAAAGTTTTGATCGGCCATTTAACGAAAAACTTTGGTCCAGTCATTTCATAAAGATATAGCAACACGAGTCAGGCCAGTCTGAAGTTCTGACATGAGTTTGGTGGTTGTAGATTGAAAACTCTAGGAGGAGATTGAAATCTTAAGAAAACCTTAAATATCAGTCAGTTGATAACAGAACAGACATAATGATTTTGGAATTAATATTTTTTAGAGGTTGAATTCACTGACCAAAACTGAATCTCAAACAAAGCGTTTAGACTCAGTCAGCGTCTCTTTCAAGCACACAACGTGGATAAACTAGCAGGTAAACATGTCAGCAGCGTAAACACACTTCACCGTTTCCAAAAATGATGCTAGAGTAGCAATATGACAGATTTATTCATCTGAAATACTGAGATGCGGCCCGTTGCCCAATAACTTTTCTGTGAACTTTATCACCTGTAAACATGAACCCTGAACAGCACACCGAGTTCAATTACCCAAATTTAATTAACAAAACTTTTCAGTTTTTCGCATAAATTATAACTTTAACTCCGGTTTCTGTTAATTTCCTCAACTTTTTCAGTTATTTGCCAAATTTCTAATTTTGTGACAATATCATGTATAGTTCACCCAAAAAGCAAGCTTAGGCAGATTTAATTTGGTATCAGATTTGGCACATCAACTATGCTAAATCCTGAAGGTCACACATTTGAGCTTCCATGTTTATTAATTAATATTAATACATGTAAAATATTATTTAATAAAGCACAATATTTAAAACTTTTTAAATTTATGTAGTCACGGTTTCTGTATTTTTAGCTAAGCAAATTATCAATATTCCCAAGTTCACCCCCGATGTAATAACAAATTTATTTATATATATTTTAATTAGGGGTGCAACGGATCGTAGATGATCTGTGATCCGTACGGACCAGTCCCCACGGTTCGGCACGCATGTGATTCGCGGATTAGCTGTTAAGTCAAAGAGTGAAAGTTTATAATTTGCACGCGTTTTGTCTTGATATTTTACACATTAATGTAAACAGCTGTGAAAAGAAACCGGATGCGTGTCAATATTAGGTCCGTGCATTTGGTCTTAAAGAGGCAGCAGCCTATAAACACCTGCTTCTGTCTGCTAATCAAACATCACAGCTTTAACAAAGATTAACCTGTATTTAATTTATGCAGTGAGCATTATTGTGTTGTTTTACACTTAATTATTACAATTCTGCACCTGAATACTACTGTTACTGACTTTATTTGTAACTTTAAGTTGTATTCATCTATGCTTGTAATTTGTGTAATTGTTCTTTATTACTGACTTTATTAGTTAGTAATTTCTTTTGGGGTATAAAAGTACATAAAGCACGCTTTTAGTAATAAATGAATTTCTTTCTTTCTTTTTTTGCTGATCCGTGACTCAAAATACATAGTATGATTCGAACCGTAAGTTTTGTGATCTGTTGCACCACTAATTTTAATGAACAATACTTAACGGTTTATAATTTGTGTTAAAAGCAATAATTAAAAAACATGCCATTTGAACTATTTTGGAGTATCACATCATGAGATCAGTATTGTGTATTCCTACGTCCCTAATTTATTTGATTTAATTTCAGCTTTATTTCAGTTACTGAAAATGATTTGTAATGGTTTTAGTAGTGTTGTCACGGTACCAAAATTTCAGTATTCGGTACCGATACCAGTGAAAATCCACGGTTCTCGGTACCAATTTCGGTACCAAAGCAAAACACAAAAATATGCTAATTGAACAACATTTTTATTAATAACGTTAAACAAAAATTAAATGTACAAAACCAATGCCATTCTTTATACTTATTTAAAAGTGTTTCAAGTTTTTCCACAAGTAATAAAAGTATGAAAAAAGTAAACAAGTTTCACCCAAAAGTTTAGTCATAGTTCTGCTGCCACTGAAAGCATCTGTAAACTGTTGTCTGTTTTAGGGTTTGCTGGCGTGTTTCAGGATCTTCCTCAGTGTGCAGCTGTAAAAGGAAAATATAATATACTTCAGTAAAGCAATGGGCTGAGTCTGACCAAATGCAACATTAGATCATTGACACCAGCTAAAATATAACTTTTCAGGAAATAACAAACCTCAGCTTTTATAATAAATTTAGATAAGATTACGACTTGGTACCGAAATACCGGGTCTTTTGACAACACTAGGTTTCAGTAAATAATTTTCAACACTGGCTTTTACTGATGGACTTAACTGGTTTAACCTGGCAGGTCTTTGGCTAGTCTAGCTGATCTCCCAACCTAGGGCTGGGCGATAATTCGATAACGATAATTATCACGATATAGTTTTCCTCGATAAAACACTATGAAGAGTTCGATAAATGTTCGATATAATGTTTATGCGCCAAAAGCAGAATGAAACAGCGCGACTCATTTGAATCGCGCCACATGGACTGTTTATCCGCTCGGATCAAAGTTTAAACTGTTGCGAGCTCAGAGCAGATGTGTTTACTCGGTCATGCGAGCATTAAACAGCGCTGTGAGATCCAGCGTGAAGTGCTTGAATTCAGCGATGAACACAAATGACTCTGTGATTTAAACTAGTTTAAAGCCAAACAGGAGAAACACTGTGTGCAACAAGACAGTCAGAAGGCTTTTCAATCTACACGTCGCTATCATTTAACATGGATTTACTGTAGTTACACTCACTGCACCATGGTATTGTGGCAGAAATGTGGGATATCCACGTTGAATTTTATTACAGGAGTAATGGTATATAATTATAGTATGTATTTGTGATTAAGCTATAGCATGTGTGCATTTATTCTGTATATTTTTAGACTACTGTTTTCCATACAAATAGGCTACTTAAAAACCATATAGTTATATTTTTAACATGGTATTGAGGTGCTATATGTGTGGTTTTAACTGTGTTTATCATGATTTAAATGTATGCTACTATGGGAGACCAATGCTTAATAAAAAAACTTAAAACAAACTTGGTCAGAATAAATTTAACCGTATAAAACTGAGGTTGCTACAATTTTTACAGATGTTACTGATTTTGATAATCAACAAATATTTACCTCTGCATCCTAACTCAAGCTACTGTCAAATGTGCATTTCTAAGAGACAAAAAAGTGATATTATTATTAATATTATCAGGCAACCCAAACCTATCTCTTGATTTGAAACGATATCACTCATTAGAACATGCAGAAACTAAGAAATTAATTTTTCTATTTAGATATTTCTTTTGTTAAGGAAAATGAATGGTCTGGTTTCTACAACTTTCACTTTGGAGCAAAAATCTGTCTTTAAACTTGAAAGAAATAAAGATTTGACATTTATCGTGATAATTATCGATATCGACTGGTATGAAAACAATTATCGTGATATTTTTTTTGGCCATATCAGCCAGCCCTATCCCAACCCCACCAGCCAAAAACCAGCAAACAGTGAGACCAGAAAGCGGCTTAGACCTGCTTAAACCTGCATTTCAGCAGGTTTTGGTTCAGATTTATAAAGATTCACAGGCACAGCGGTTCAATCACCCAAATTTAGTACCAAACTTTATTCTTGGTTTTCGCCTAAATTAATTTCTAATTCGGTGTTTCTGTAAATATCTCATTTTGAATCATCCCTAGGTCTCTAGTTATGACTCGGTTCCTCCTTTAATGGAGAAGTTTTCACCCGTTTTATCATCTGTCAGGTGAATATGGTAAGTGTGATTGCTTAGGAAAGCAATAGCATTCCTCTCGTCAGTAAGCGATGTGATTTATCATTGAAAAACTACAGGCAGGGCTGAAAGCAAGAACTAGACATCGGCTCTGGGATCTGCCAAGACTTTAGAGCCGCATACATACACCCTGTCACCATGAGCGGCCAATATGAAACCCTATAGTCCCTCTGGATGCTCAGGATAAACTTACTGACACTATCAGCTCTGCGTTTTACCGACACGACATACATCCAATACCTAGGATTGGAAATTAAAATGATTTGCCTAATCATTGTGATCTGACAGTTAGGGTAATTTAAAATAACATGTTGCTAGACATTATGTTAGGGCACAAATAAATGGTCTCAACAGAATACGAAGTATCAATTTTCCCTGAGCCGCAACCCTACAACAGAAGCAGGCCTAAGTGATTTCCAGTCCGGTTCAGACAGTAGAAGCAATCTCACATGGGAGATGACGGAATCGAACACTGAGGAACCATAACAGATCCAGGCTGAGCGAGCGACTGAAATCATCCCCCAAAATAACCAGCACTGTTTTTTGTTAGTTTTCCCATCTAACATTTATATTTTATTTCAGATAAAAAAAAATAAAAAAAAACAGTTTTAGTTTTAGATAACAATATCCAACACTGGTCTGGTTTAAGATGGTCTTAACTGGTTTAACCTGGCAGGTCTTTAGCTAGGCTAGCTGATTTCTCAACCAAACCAGCCTAAAACCCCTATAAAACCAGCCAACAGACCTGACTAAGAACAGTTAAAGGGTTAGTTCACCCAAAAATGAAAATTAGGCTGCGTTTTACTCACCCCCGAGGCATCCTGGGTGTATATGACTTTCTTCATTCAGACGAATCCAGTCGGAGTTATATTAAAAATTGTCTTTGATCTTTCAAGCTGTTTAATGGCACTCAGCGGCAATTTTTAATATAACTCCGACTGGATTCGTCTGAATGAAGAAAGTCATATACACCCAGGATGCCTCGGGGGTGAGTACAACGCAGCCTAATTTTCATTTTTGGGTGAACTAACCCTTTAAGACCAGAAAGCATCTTAAACCTGTTTTTCAGCAGGTTCTGGTTCATATTTAAGATTCACAGTCACAGACATATTAAGCATACAGTTAAATAATGTCAATTTAGTTCACTCTTCACGGTGAAAAGAGCCTGTAAATACAGATTAATCGACTATTGGTAAAAATTCAATTGCATAATATTTCCTACCTACTCACATCATCTTAAATAACAGTAAACAGTCCATATGGCTTCAGAAGAACATACTTTCATTTTGTATTCAAATCCACAAAACTCGCTGTACAGTATACAAATCTACTACAGGTGCAATAAAATATCAAACTTTTGTACTTAAGCGACCTTAACTTGATTGATCTGCGTTGAAACAGATTATTAAACTTCCGCACTGCTCTTCATCGTCCAGAAATTACTAATCCTACTATGCCGAGGCATCTTAATATTCATAAGCGGAGCCTTTGCTATTGGCGCGCTACCAAGAGACGTCAGCGGCAAACGGTCCGTCGCCATTGGAGCAAACTCGGGATGGACTACTTAATATTCATGAGCTCCTCTTTGTCATAGTAGGAATTTGCAATTGTTCGTCCGGTACTATGGGGCGTCACCCGAGTTTATACAGAGAGGCTCGTAACTGTCACATGGATGCCGCTAAAACTTAACAAATTAGACAACAGACAACATGTTTACATTCAGTGTTAGACGTGAAATCTTTTCCGGTAACGGCAAGCTGGCGGGAAAAGAAGCAACGGTCAGTCTGATCGATTACTAGAGTCTGACTCAGTGTAAACCGATCTGATTCACTGTTTAGATGCTTGAACGGGTTTCATTGTGACGGGTGGATAAAAAATAATCTAATTAAATAAATACTATATGATTTTGTATTTCTATTTTCATCAAATAATTTAAAATAAAACGCTGATTATTAAAAGTACAGAATTGTACTGGAATCCATCGATGACTGATCGTCCACACATATGTAAACATTCTCCATGCAATTATAAAAACGCACCAATAATCGCCACAAATATCAACTAACGATAACTGTGTGTGTAAATTAATACAAATATGTGTTTTAGGTAAACAATACTTGCCACTATGAGTCGGTCCACTTGGTCACCTTACAATATTACACTGCAATCTAACGATTTATGCTTAAAATAACACACAAAAAATTGTCACTTCACCTCTGATTCCCCGGATACAGTCACTCTCCAGATGTCTTTTACTTCAGCTTTTCCTGGGTTGCATTAGATGTAGCAGACAGTCCAGTGTGAACAATGTGCTCCGCTGTAGTGTGTATTTGTGTGTGTGAAATGTGTGTGTGTGCAGCACAGCCTACGCCCTGCCCCACACGACACACAGCCCCGCCCCTCGGCCCAGTCACCAATCCCAATGCAGCAACGGCTCAGCTCATGAATATTAAGTAGATCCTGGTGACGCTAAACGGTATCTTTCGCCGATTCCAGAAAAGTGGCTCGTTTAGCGCCTGGGAGGCTGATCGACCGAGAACACAGCCAATCACAAGGCTTGGTCCCGCCTCCAAAAACACAACAACCAATCGGATTAGTACAATCCACACCCGCCAGAATACGTATCTTCTGCTTTGCACCGCTTTGCACAGCCGTTCAAACGTGCTGTATCAAATTATTTTTCGAGCGTGATTATGCAAAAGTTTATGAACAAGTGGCACTTCTTGTTTCTTTATTTACAGTGTAATTCAACTACTTAATGCTGAAGTTTATGACTAAACTGGGCCACAATCGTAGAGTTTTTGTATTAATTTAAAACTGTTTATGAGTTCCTATGCCTTCTGGAAAAAAGGCGATTAAAAAAAACTACATCGAATAGCTGTCCATTCATATTTGTTAAATTTATAACTATTGTTAGTACTACTATAATTGTGATTTATAATTATATTACTGTAATTGTAGTTGTATAATTACTGGTAAATTCATATTTGTTTTTCAAACATATATTTTTAATTCATGTATTTAGACATTTTAACCCTTTGTGTATATTTTGGCCAGTCTTTGTAATTTTTAGTGAGTAAAATATGTTTTAAAATGACATATTTTTAGTGTAATTTTAAGGGAAAGGCTATAGGCAAAGACTGTTATTGTGTTTCCCCAGGGTGCCACAACAACTGAACACACAATAAGAACACTAAACTGTAAAGCATCGTAATAACGCAAACATTTGGTCTATTATTGAGTCAATAAATAACTTCAGTGTGAATGTAACATTCATCTACTACAGACATTTTTATCATTTTGTCACGTTTCTTAATGAACTACAAATCCCACGTTTGCCCGTATACAGGAAGTAGATCCCGTATCCAGGAAGTAGATCCCGTTGCTAAGCAAACTTATCCTCTAGCTGTCCAGTTAGGCAGAAGATAAATGCTACACTGAATATCACGTTAATTAGGCTCAAAAGGTAAGAACATAGTTAAACTGTATGAAATACAATGCTAATATATTGTATGCTATTTTAACAGTTTACTTGAATTTGCCGTTTTCTTTAAAACGGTTAACATTTCTTCAGGGCAGATGCAATAAAGGTTAGAGATGTCGAGTGAAACATCGATAAAGAAGAGACCAGGCACAGCTCTGTCCATCGTGACTGAGTTCAGTGGATCTGGTTTATTAAACTCGATCAGAGTCTCTCACCTCACAAACTGGTATTAAATGGTTAGTTCACCCAAAAATGAAAATTCTGTCATTAATTACTCACCCTCGTGTCGTTCTAAACCCGTAAGACCTTCGTTCATCTTCGGAACACAATTTAAGATATTTTTGATGAAGTCTGAGGGCTCTCTGACCCTCCCATAGACAGCAAGGTAACTACCACGTTCAAGGTCCAGAAAAGTACCAAGATGATGGACAAAGTAGTCCGTGTGACATCAGTGCTTCAACTGTAAAGTTACAAAGCTACAAGAATACTTTTTTGCACAAAGAAAACAAAAATAATGACTTTATTCCACATTTTCGTCTCTACTACGTCATTACACCGGATCTGGGTCAGTGCCGCCACATGATCGCATCATGATACTGTCGTGAACGTGCATCCACAAGTGACGCAGTAGAGACGAAAATGTGGAATAAAGTCGTTATTTTTGTTTTCTTTGCGCAAAAAAGTATTCTCGTAGCTACTACTTTGTCGATCATCTTGGTACTTTTCTGGACCTTGAATGTGGTAGTTACCTTGCTGTCTATGGGAGTGTCAGAGAGCCCTCATATTTCATCAAAAATATCCTAAAATGTGTTCCGAAGATAAACGAAGGTCTTATGGGTTTCGAACAACACAAGGGTGAGTAATTAATGACAGAATTTTCATTTTTGGGTGAACTAACCCGTAGCTTCGTAACTTTACAGTTTACAGTTACAACTTCGGCCAGGGGGGGGCGGAGTCAAAAGTAACAATTTTATATTATATAATTTTATTTTATTTCATTTTATTTTTATATTAATTTAAACAATTAATATCAAACAATTCTGTTCATTTAGTAACATAAATATATGTTAGTGTAGGCTATATCTTTAGAGCTTTATCATTCATTATCTTCTTGTCGATCCAGCAGTTCACATTTACAACTGCGTGTTTTCTGCGTAAAAATAAGGGTCGTTTTTGGCTTTGGTCTAAACAGAGAGCAGAAGAGCTTATTGAAAAATGCAAATTCATTCTCTGCCAGCAGGTGGCGCTTTTCGCCAGGAATATAGCCGTTTCCCCGGTAACCGCAGTAAACAGAGCCGCGCAGCACCTGACTTTGAAACTTGCAGTGCTCATATTTAATCAATTAAATAGCCTTTTGAAGTGCAAGCTATATCTCATTATACATGTAAATATTTACATGTATATTTAGTTTTTTTTCACTGGAGCACCACCTGAGTCTTCTCCTCCCATTTCTACACTGAGCATTGTTTTCTTCCCGCGGTACTACCTGCGCAGATATCAATGGCATCACTGGGCTGTAGGTTGCCAAGTTGAGGGGACAAATGGGTTGAAATTTGTTTGCGTCGAATTTGTTTGCGTCGTGTGAGAAAGATGCGTTTCATACAAGATCTGGCAACTGGACAACCTTGCAATTTGTTGACGTTATTATTCAATGAGGTTTGGACCATACAAATTACGGGAATTTTACCGGAAGCGAATGTAGCAAACATATAAAATACGCCCAGTGGGATTTTTTTTTAAATAAAAAGTTTAAAAATACGGGAGAAATACGTGAAAATATTTAAACGGGATGATAGCGGCATAGAATGTTAAAATACGGGAGAATCCCAGGAAAAACGGGAGGGTTGACAGGTATGGCCTAAAGTAATGTGAAGATTAGGCAAATAGTCTGGTGACGTAGGACTGTGCGCAACTTGTTGTTTGTCTAAATTACCTAATTTCCGGTAATTTCGCAAATTGGCGTCGTCGGTAGTTCGGACATCGCAAGTTCGACTCGGGATTGTGAACTCCCGCGGACGGGACGACGCAAGTCCGTACTTGATAACATCAGTCAGCTCGCTTTGGCTACTCTGTATTTGCAATAAGACGAAATATGATATCAAACACCACTGCCTCTTTTCGTTTCATTTAAACATAGGCTATTAATAGCCCCGGAAAAAACAGCATTGCCTCTTTTCATTTTCATTTTAGCATATTAATAGAATAAAGACCAAAGATTACCTGTTAGATTTACCTAAAATGAATTATATCTCATGTTTAACCAGTACAGAGACATCAGAGCTAGCAGCAAATGTCAGAAGGACTAGCCGAGTTGAGGCTGCTCTCGTCGGGAAACACGAGCACTGAGCGCCCGCTGATCGCCTGGAGCTCACATCTCCGAAACTTTCATATAGGCGCTGTCTTTATAAATAAACCGCAGATTTGAGTTTTAAACAACTACATTCTCTCCTGAAATATTCTTAAAACTACATTTCATGACATAATAACAGTATTTTGAAAATTATGTTTATAAATGGTGAATGAAATGCAATGCTGTGAACTCAACCAATCAGCATGCTCAGCGCCCAAGTCCCGCCCCCGAAAGTTCCTGACCTTTGAAAAAGTACTACCTCGTGAGCAGGGACTTTCTGAGAGGCAAATTTTTACCAGGAACTTTATTTAGATACTGCTTCCTGCGGTGGAAACACACCGAATACCGGCCCAAAGTCTCTAGTTCCTGGTGAAAGTTCCTGCGGTGGAAACAGGCTTTTTGATATCAAGATTAAACAACATGAACACCATTAAAAAACACCATAAATGTAAAATGTACAAATAAAAGCCAAAGTAGGCAGGTGCCAACAGCTTAAGGCCTCATCCTCAAAAACCAAACAAATAGAATTTATAAAAGAATACAGAACCCATACATTTCACAGAAGATAAACATGCATTGAGATATAATAGTATAGACAGAGGGTTGCAAAATTCCGGGAATTTTCACGACTGGAAACTTTCCATGGGAATTAACGGGAATATATGGGAATTAATGGGAATAAACTGGGAATTTGCAAAATTGCAGGAACTGGGAACTTAGATATAGTTGAGAAAAAAATATTGCAGCATAATTTTGGTTAAAACAACCAGATTTAATGCAATTTCATTTCAATTCTACACTACACATTGCTCAATCACATGCACACACTGCTTAGTGCAGGCCACACCCCCTACCTGCACAGTGCATTCCTCCTTAACATGCACAAATCATTTCTTGAATCCTGCACACAAAACATCAACATGTCCATCTTGGTGAGTATTCATGTAAATTACATGAATATTACAAAAATGTATGTTTAAAACTTCCCTGTGTTGTGTGTAAGCTACTGTGCAACTAAATTATACCAATGTAAAAACAAATACACTGACTGAGCAAACATTTAGGTGAGATGATAATAATAAAAAACCTGTCTAAAATGACCCTCCCCCACACACAATCCCCTCTAGTCACCTAAGAGAGGGATTCCCCTCCATTTTCTCTGAAGCCACACTTGATGCATTTGAGCCCAGAGACTACATTTAACTTTTGATATTACTTGGGCAAATATATTTGATCTATGGTGTTAAAGTTTAACTAGCAAATACCAAAAAGTATTTATACAGTATAGCCAGATATGAAAAATCTAAGCTAGTTAGCACTATTTAATTGACAATGTATGAGGCTAGGTATCATGTGCTAGCTAGCTCAAGCTGTCATGCTCTTTCTGCTAGCCAGTTTTCTGTTATCATACAGAAGTACAGTACTGGTCAAAAGTTTGGACATGTTACTATTTTTAATGTTTTTAAACATTGCATCTCTTTTGCTCATCAAGCCTTCATTTATTTGATCAAAATACAGAACTAAACGGTAATATTGTGAAGTATTATTACAATTTAAAATAATGACAAATACTGATAAATATAATACTAGAATGTATTTCTGTGATCAAAGCTGAATTGTCAGCATCATTACTCCAGTCTTCAGTGTCACAGGATCCTTCAGAAATCATTCTCATATGCTGATTTATTATCAATTTTGGAAACAGGTGTGCTGCTTAATATATATATATATATATTTTATTATTATTACCCGTGATACTTTTTTCAGGATTCTTTGATGAATAAAAAGTTTAAAAAGAACAGTATTTATTTAAAATAGAAATCATATTTTAACAATACACTACCATTCAAAAGTTTGGGGTCAGTATTTTTTTATTTTTTTTTTGAAAGAAATGAATACTTTTATTCAACAAGGAAGTTAAATTAATAAAAAGTAATAGTAAAGACTTATATATTGTTAGAAAATATTTCTATTTTGAATAAATGCTGTTCTTTCTAAGTTTTTATTCATCAATAAATCCTGAGAAAAAGCATCACAGATTCCAAAAAGTATTAAAAAATGTGTATTAGTTTGCATGCATGTCAGCTTATGATCAAACAAAATGTTTGTTTATGTTTGTATGAGAGACAGTTTCTATAAATTTCCCCAAATTTCCAATTAATTCCCGTAAATTCCTGTGAAGTTTCCAATTTGGAATATTTCCAAAATTCCCCAGATGAAGTTCCCATGGAAAGTTTCCGCCCCTCTGCAACCCTACAGAGGAAGTAAATCAGATATAGGCTTATTATTCTCAGTATTTCCTCAGGGATCTGGGACCCGGTCTTTCTCACCTGCAGGTCTTATGTCTGGCTCGATGTGGTCTGACCGACCTGGAGGAGAGTTCTGCTCTTTCCTCCTTAAAGATATCCAACAGCATTCAGAGGCAAAGGCTAACAGAGACTGAACCGATAAAAAACTATTTTTGTTTTTCTAATATGAAAGTATTTTAATAGGAGAAACTGATTTCTTGAATCCTGCACACAAAATAATTTCAAAAAAGGTCCATCTTGGTGATTAGTCATGTAAATTACATAAATATTACACAAATGTATGTTTAAAACTTTCTTGTGCTGTGTGTAAGCTATTGTGAACCAAAATGTAAAACAAATAGACTGACTGAGCAAACCTTTAGGTGAGATAATAAAATAAAATAAAAAAAACTCTGTCTAAAAAAGGCCATCCCCCGCCCTCTTAGTCACTTAAGAGGGGAATTCCCCCCCGATTTTCCAAGCTCTGCCTATCACAAGACTATTGAAGGCACAGTTCTGCATTTGAACCCGAAGACTACATCCATTCAAGTAAGTTTTGATATTACTTTGGTAAATAAATTTGATCTACGGTATTAAAGTTTAACTAGCAAATACAAAATTATGTTTATACAGTAGCTAGCTAGGCAGTAAATCAAGTATGCTACATGTAAGCTAGTTTATGAGGCTAGATATAATGTGCTAGCTAGCTCAAGCTGTGATGCTCTTTCTGCTAGCCAGTTTTCTGTTATCATACAGAATACAGTACGTTACTGGTCAAATGTTTGGACACACTACTATTTATCATTTTTGATAGAAGTCTCTTATGCTCATCAAGCCTGCATTTATTTGATCAAAACTAATATTGTGAAATATTACTACAATTAAAAATAATGGTTAATATACTTTAAAATATCATTTATTTCTGTGATGCATCAGCCAATACTCTAGTCTTCAGTGTCGCGTGATCCTTCAGAAATCATTCTAATATACAATTTTATTATCAATATTGGAAACAGATTTTTGTTGTTATTTTTTGAAAGAAATTAATACTTTTAATCAGCAAGGATATGTTAAATTGATAAAAAGTGATAGTAAAGAAAATGATTTCTGTTTTGAATAAATTCTGTTCTTTTAAACTTTTTATTCATCAATGAATCCTGAAAAAAGGATCGCAGGTTCCCAAAAAATTATTAGACAGCGCAAATGTTTCCAACATTGGTAATAAATCAGCATATTAAAATGATTTCTGAAGGATCACGTGACACTGAAAACTGGAGTATTGGCTGATGAAAATTCAGCTTTGCATGACAAGAAATAAATGATATTTTAAAGTACATTAAAAAAAGAAAGCCATTATTTTAAATTGTAATAATATTTCACAATATTACTGTTTTTCTGCATTTTTGATCAAATAAATGCAGGCTTGCTGGAATGATGAGCATGAGACTTCTTTTTTTTAAAAACATTAAAAAGTCAAACGCTTTTGACTGGTACTGTATATAAGTTATCGTTTGATTTAGCAAGCATGCCGATTGAGACGTATTTATTCCTCTAGCCTATTTCTATTCATTTGCAGCAATTGTAAAATGTTTATATTAAAATAGTTTATATATCATTTTATTCCACAGAACAATGCCACGCACACCATCTCAGGTGTGGATACATTTCATCTCAGCCAATCTGGAAGGAAAGGCTGTGTACAGTTGCAAATACTGTGCAAAGACCTATGTTAAGAATGCCACAAAGATGCAGCAGCATATAGCCAAGTGCCCAAAGTTTTCCCAGAGCTCCAAACAAGCAACCCCAGACAAGAGTTCATCTGCTTCCATCCGATGTGAAAATGATTCCGATTCAGACACCCTCTCGTCAGCTCCCGGCCACTCTGGAATTGGAGGGTTGTTGGACTCAATGGATGAACGTAGCCAGAAAAATGCTGATGAATGTTTTGCTCGAGCAGTGTATGCAACTGGCTCACCTCTGATGCTCACAGCCAATGTCTATTGGAAGAGATTCCTGAATGTCCTTCGCCCCGCGTACACACCTCCCTCCAGTCATGCTTTGTCTACTCATTTGCTGGATAGAGAGTTCAACAGAGTGCAAGCAAAGGTCAAGCAAACCGTTGACAAAGCAGACTGCATTTCCATCATCTCTGATGGGTGGTCAAATGTCCGGGGACAAGGAATTATCAAGTACATTGTCACCAGCCCTCAATTAATATTCTATAAGAGCACAGACACAAAGGACAACAGACACACAGGCTCCTACATTGCTGATGAGCTGAAAGCAGTCATCGGTGATCTTGGACCTGAGAAGGTTTGTGCACTTGTGACTGACAATGCTGCAAACATGAAAGTTGCTTGGGCACACGTGAAGGAGACCTACCCTCACATAACAACAATTGGCTGTGCTGCCCATGCTCTTAATCGTCTCCTTGAGGACATCATGGCACTGAATACAATGAACACACTGTACAAGACAGCGAAGCAAGTCGTGAAATATGTGAAGGGCAAACAGGTAGCTTCAGCAATCTACCTCTCTAAGCAAAAAGGAAAAAACAGGAACGCCACACTGAAGCTCCCCAGCATCACTCGATGGGGTGGGGTTGTCATCATGTACGACAGTCTGCTAGAGGGGAAGCCAAGATAGAAGGGGATACTTCCATCTTGTCAGATGTTAAATATCTGTTTGCTGAGCTCAAAGAGGAAATACAAACCGTCCTGCCCGCCTCCCTGCTGCTGCAAGCGGAGGAGACTGCAGTGGTCAAGTCCCTGGAGAAGCACCAAGAGTTCTGCATGAAACCAATACACGCAGCAGCATACATGCTGGACCCAAAGTATGAGAAAAGCATACTCTCTGCTGAAGAGATCCGCAGTGCTTACGCTGTTATTACTGCCATGTCTCACCGTCTTGGGCTTGATGAAGGCAAGGTTCTCGGCAGTCTAGCAAAGTACCGTACCAAGCAAGGCCTTTGGGAATGGGATGGGATATGGCAATCGTGCCAGCACATATCTGCATCTACCTGGTGGAAAGGACTTTGTGGATCTGAGGCACTTGCGCCTGTAGCGTCTATCATCCTTCAAATCCCACCAACATCAGCCGCCTCTGAGCGCAACTGCTCACTGTTTGGGAACACACACGCAAAGGTTCACAACAGGCTCACGAATGCAAGGGAGGAGAAGCTGGTGGCCATCCGGGCAAACCTAAGGCTCTTTGAGCCTGACACAGAGCCATCCTGGACAAGGCTGGACTGTGACACCGAAGATGAAGACAAGTCAGATGTTGAGGAAGCAGACATGGAGGATGTTGACGAGGTCCAGGAAGAAGCCAATGAGACCTGAATAGATTAAGAGGAAAAATGCAGAGACTTAAGAAGCATAGGAGAAAATTTTGAATGGGACTTTTTTTGGAAGGGGAAGGGTGGGGAATGCTTTCGTTTTAAAGCAAACATAAGGAAATACGGGTTTTTTTGTTCATTCAACATTGTGTTGCTCAATGAAAGAATTAATTAAAGTTCTAATTACAATTACATCAGTCAAAAATGTCATTTGTGCATTCGTTTGCGTGCATGTCAGCTTATGACCGAACAAAATGTTTATGTTTGTATATACAGTTTATATAAATTTTCTAAATAATTCAAATAAATTCCTGTAAAGTTTCCAACTTGGAATATTTCCAAAATTCCCGAGATGAAGTTCCCATGGAAATTTACGGGAACTCTTCCGCCCCTTTGCAGCCCTAGTCAGAAACGTGGATGGTTTTTGCTCAGGAGATGAATGTGGCCTTCAACAGCATCTCAGACCTGAGTCCAGTCAGTTTGCTGGAGGATCTGGAGGAGAGCGAGGTTGAAGATCTGGCTCAGGTGTGGTATTTGGGCTGTTGTGTGAAGCTCAGGAGCCTCTGAGGTACATGAAGGGTTTACGAACAGAGCATGAGAGCGAAGAGGCTCAGCTTCTCTGTGGTCAAGCAGACTAATGGTCCAGACAGATAACGATGTCTCCATATAGCCCATTATATCACAATGACTTGTTTTTGAGCACTTAAATGTAATGCTGCCCCACCTCGTCCATTACACAAATGACACAATAATACATTTGATGTTAGAGAACTGAAATGGACAAGAGAAAGGATTGATATGAAGGTTGGTGCTAGTGCATTTCCAGCTAACAAGCATATGCTCTAAGAACATTTAGCTAACATCCCATTAAGATTTGGAAACATTACTTCTACATTTTTTATGAGTATTCAAATCAGCCAGGTTTTTATTTATTTATTTTATTTTTTTGGCTATTTCCAACATTAAAGAAAACATTTTTTAAAAAAGTTCAATTTTATAATTTTGCAAGCGTTATGGGAACATTGCTATTCAATGTTTTCTGAACGTTCTGAAACAATTAAGTTGGCTTGAAAAAGTCATTTAAAACATTTAAAATTCAAATTTAAAATTCAAACTCATTTAAGCTTCCACTCTAATCTATCTATCTATCTATCTATCTATCTATCTATCTATCTATCTATCTATCTATCTATCTGTCTGTGTCATCTATCTATCTGTCTGTCTGTCTGTCTGTCTGTGTCATCTATCTATCTGTCTGTGTCTGTCTGTCTGTCTGTCTATCTATCTATCTAAATCATGCTAGCAATATGCTAATTCATGCTCGCAACATTGTATTTAGCTAGTTTTTGCTAAATGAACTGGTTTTAGCTGTTTTTACTGGTTTTCGCTAAATTAACTGGTTTTAGCTGTTTTTTGCTAAATGAAGTAGCTTTAGCTGGTTTTAGCAGGTTTTTGCTAAATTAACTGGTTTTAGCTGGTTTTCGCTAAATTAACTGGTTTTAACTTTTTAACAGGTTTTTGCTAAATTAACTGGTTTTAGCTGGTTTTTGCTAAATGAAGTGGTTTTAGCTGGTTTTAGCTAAATTAACTGCTTTTAGCTTCTTTTTTTGCTAAATGAACTGGTTTTAGCTGTTTTTACTGGTTTTAGCTGGTTTTCACTTAATGAACTGGTTTTAACTTTTTAACATGTTTTTGCTAAATTAACTGGTTTTAGCTGGTTTTTGCTAAATGAAGTAGTTTTAGCTGGTTTTAACAGGTTTTTGCTAAATTAACTGCTTTTAGCGTCTTCTTTTTTTGCTAAATGAACTGGTTTTAGCAGGTTTTCGCTAAATTAACTGGTTTTAGCTTCTTTTTTTGCTAAATTAACTGGTTTAGCTGTTTTTTAGCTGGTTTGCATTAAATGAACTAGTTTTAGCTGTTTTTACTGGTTTTAGCTGGTTTTCACTTAATTAACTGGTTTGAACTTTTTAACATGTTTTTGCTAAATTAACTGGTTTTAGCTGGTTTTTGCTAAATGAAGTAGTTTTAGCTGGTTTTAGCAGGTTTTTGCTAAATTAACTGGTTTTAGCTGGTTTTTGCTAAATGAAGTAGTTTTAGCTGGTTTTAGCAGGTTTTTGCTAAATTAACTGGTTTTAGCTTTTTTTAGCTGGTTTTCGCTAAATGAACGGGTTTTAACTTTTTAACAGGTTTTTGTTAAATTAACTGGTTTTAGCTGGGTTTTGCTAAATGAAGTGGTTTTAACTGGTTTTAGCAGGTTTTCGCTACATTAACTGGTTTTAGCTTCTTCTTTTTATGCTAAATGAACTGGTTTTAGCTGTTTTTGCTAAATTAACTGGTTTAGTTGTTTTTTAGCTGGTTTTCATTAAATTAACTGGTTTTAATTGGTTTTAGCTGGTTTTTAGCTAAAACCAATTAAAACCAGCTGCAAGTTAGCAAGTTTTACCCTCTCTGTTTTTCTGATTGACTGTATTGCCTTCAAAACATTCAAACTTTAATTTTTTTAACTATTTTAAATTTCAAACTACTTCAAACTGAAAACCTTCAAACTTAAAGCTTTTCAAACTTTTTCAAACTTTCTTTCTAGGCTTTTTCAAGCTCACTTTAAGTTTGTCTTCAAACTTTTCTTTTAAATCTAGTTTAGTAACATTTAAATACGTTAGACAAACATCCAACTAAACTGTTTCAGAAAAACAGTCTATGAACAATGTTCTACTAATGTTACTGGAATAACATTTGTTCGTAACATTGAGAGAACCTTTGAAAACGTTTTTGCAAAAAAATTGCTGAGAACTTTCCCCGCTAGCTGAGTTTCTATGTTTTGTTCCTTAGGTTTTATGTTTAGGCAGAACAAAAAAAGTAAATAATTATAAATGTTATTAATATTATTTGATTGTTTTATTTATAATTGGAATTTATATTAATTATATCATTCTTATTTACTCGATTTCTATATATTAGAAATCATTTCATAAATATGTTCATTTCATAAATGAAGGACGCCCTCATTTGCTTTCTCTCTGTCTTTCACTCACTTTCTTTACTGCGGATCAAATCCGGGGCTTAGCACTTCCTTTCACAGCAACAAGCGATGTTTAACTGATATAGATGAACACTTGTTTAAAAGTTCAGGGTCTTTTGGGAAAGAAATGAATCCTTTTATTCAGAAAGCATGCATCAAATTGATGAAAAAGTGTCAGTAAAGACCTTTTCATTGTTATGAAAGATTTCTATTGCACATAAATACTGTTGCTTTTCAATACGTCAAAAGATTCTGAAAAAATTGAATTATGATTTCCACAAAAAAATTAAATAAATAGTACAACTGAACAAGATTTGAACACTGATAATAAAAATGAACGTTTCTTTAGCAGTAAATCAGCATATTAGAATGATTTCTGAAGGATCTGGACACTGAAGACTGGAGTAATGATGCTGAAAATTCAGCTTTGATCACAGCAATAAATTACATTTCACAATATATTCACATATAAAGCAGTTATTTTAAATTGCAATAATATTTCACAATATTACTGTTTTACTGTATTCTTGATCAAATAAATGCAGCCTGTGTGAGACTTTTTTTTTTAAATCCCAAACGTTTGAATGGTTGTCCAACCATGTGTCAAAGTATTTAATGAGGCAAATATCTGGTAAATCTCCACTCATTCTCAAAGTTTAACACCACAGATAATCAAAATACTTTAGTAATGAAATCTTGTACAGCCCTTTGCTGCAAAAATCGATAGAAAATAATAATAATAATAAATAAAGCTAGATATTCTGAAGAGTGCTTCATGACTGTTATAGTGTTTTGACTAGAAAGACACAAAGTACTCGGATAGATTGCTGACAGGTGGTTTGTGCTGCAGGTCTCGGGCTACAGCTTCAGGTCTGCGGTGCGTGAGCTGATCTTCCTCGATGACGTTCCTGCTGAAGAGGACAAACCTCAACGCTGCAGGACGGGACTCTTCTCAGAGAATCCATCAGAGGCGCTTCGGTCAGTGACGGCCTGCAGACACAGCTAAAGACAAACAGCAGCTTCTGAAGAGCACTCGTGTGTTTAAGAAGCAGTCTCTCCATCAGAAGAGAGCTCTGTCAGACCCACGAGTCTCTCCAGGCGTCCAGACAGCGCCAGACCGCTCTCTTCCTGCAGCGGATCAAGACCAGTCGCCGTCCAGTGATCTGAGCAACGGTAAACTCCTGCGCACACTTCATGTTCACGACACGCTATTCTGACTCAGAGCTGAGTGAGCTACAGGAATAACAACAACATCACAGCGTGGCTTCAAATGAAGCCGTTAAGAAAGCCATAAATATTAGTATTATAATTTGACAGTTGTACTGTAAAAATACATTATTATTTTTATATTTTAATAAATACTCATTAAATAATACAGTAGTAATATTTCTTTTGTTTAATATTTTTAATAATAATAATTAAAATGATAAATTATAATACATTTATAATATTATAATAGTCATATTTCTTGTTTTGTTTAATCAATTAATCATTATTATTGGTATTATTAATAATAAAATAATATTACAATAGTAATAGTTTTCATTTTGTTTAACATTTTAATAATAATAATAATTGCTTAATGTTTTATTTAATAATTATAATTAATAATAAAAACGAATCATATTAAAAATAATAAATATTAAGTAGTAATAATACTAATAATAATATTACTAATAATAAAAATAGCAACAATAATTATTGTCTTTATTAATGAAATTTATTTATTATTATTATTATTATTATTATTGTTGTTATATTGATATATAATCAACATTTTGGCCAAACTGTGCAGCACTACAAGCACAGTAAACATGGAGTTAATATTAAGATTATTAATAAAATAAAAATTTAATAATAATGTTTCTTATTTGGTTTAATATTTTTAGCAAAAGTTTGTGGCCAGTAAGATAAAAAAATTTTTTTTTATTCAGCATAGATGCATTAAATTGCATTAAATGATGCCCTTAGTAAGAATAAGATCGTTCTTTAAAATAATAATAAAATACAATGTAATAAAATGTAATTAAAAATAATACAAGTAAAAATTCAGCCCCCAACTTTAACTTAACAGTAGTTAGATTTTTTTTTTAATCTATTTTTATTTATTTTGCAATTTTATAGTATTGAATATAATTACAGATATTTGATTGGGAATCTTTTCAGTTTCTCTGCTCATCTTTGTGAAGGACTCTTTAGTCTTGAAACTGTAAAATCTCTCTCTCTCTCTCTCTCTCTAGGGAACTAGACAGCCCTGTTTATATTTATAAATAGGGCTATACAGGCATCTAGTGGCTACATTACAAATGATTTTTTTTTTATCTGCCCCATTTCAATGGATGCTAAGTACTTTTGCTCAATTTTTAACTTAAATACTGCAATAACTTAAAAAACAAAGTATAAAACAGACATACTGTAATGACAGCGAGGTGTGCTTGACTTAGAAAATTCTGCCTTAAAGGGTTAGTTCACCCCAGAATGAAAATTCTGTCATTAATTGCTCACCCTCATGTCGTTCCAAACCCGTAAGACCTTCGTTCATCTCTGGAACACAAATTAAGATATTTTTTAAAGGAATCTGAGAGCTCTCAGACCCTCCAAAGACAGAAACACAACTGAAATGTTCCCAGGTCCAGAAACGCAGTAAGGACATCGGCAAAACAGTCCATGTGACATCCGTGGCTCAACTTCAGTTTTGTGAAGCTGCAAGAATACTTTTTTGTGTGCAAAGAAAACAAAAATAACGACTTTATTCAACAACTCTTCTCCCCCGAGTTACGTCTTCCGCCATTTTGGAGAGTATCACAACACATAGCACGCTTTCCCCTAAGCATAAACAACGCTGATTACGCCATTTACATTCATGCGCACGCTTAAATTTAAATTGTGTTTTATTGCAGAAATCATAAATAAACGTCAGTACATGTTTCCTGCTTCAGCGCATCCTAAAGGGAAATCAGCAGCAATGTATGGTTGCCATGACAAGTTCACGCCGCTGCTCTCTGCTGTCATAAAAGCGCTTGAATGAATATTATATTTATTTCTATGTTTAGCTAACATTTTTTAGATAATATTTGTAATTTTATATATATATTTTTTGTAATACTATTAATATTTAAAGCAGATGTGCTGTTTTAAGACAAATTTCCACCAATGAGATCAGTGGGTGTGGTCCATTGTTAACGTCATATGATCGCTGCATTCCATTAGAATGCTCGGTGAGTCTATAAATATGAGTGCAGAGGAATCAGGCATTTTGTGGCGAGTAATCGTGAGTATCCTCTTTACACTTCGGACATCTGAATTTTGAATCAATATTTTCATAACTTGGAGAAAAATCTGCTCTGTGCATTGAGATAAAAAAAACAAAAACAGGCTTAACAGTGTTGGTCCGTGTGGAAATGTTCAGATATGTAAATTATAATGATCAAAGTAATGACTGATTTGAGCAATTTGATTTTTAAAAAATATATATAATTGTTGATAATTATGTTCCCATACACATATGATATCATCCTATATTCTTGATATTTAATGACGTATTATAATCTCTGCATCAACGCAACAATTTTCAGTATATTATACCAACATAACCAATCCTGCAGTGCCAAATCCAGACTATGACCATTTTAAACATTTATTCATAAATACTGAGCCCCATAGACGTTATCTTGTCTTTGAGGAACTCATCCACCACTCCTTGGTTAATTCTGAAAGCTTTAATAGTTTAATAGTTATCTCTTATATGCATGTAGAAGGTGGTATATACTGTACATTTCCATTATAAGCATCTGAGTTATGCAATCATCTTGCACCATCACATCAAACATCAATATGAGTATGTCAACCATCCCCACCAGTCTTCCTGAGAGTGCAGTGCAGTCCTCATCTCCTGAGCTCTCAGATGAGCTCACCGCTGCCCTCACTGTTTCTTCTCCTATATCTGAAGAGCCGGAGTATGGGGACTCAATCACTAGAGGGCGCCACTATATAATTTGGGTATGTAATGTAGTTTTTCTGGGTATAGCCTATTAAAATACACATAAAGACAGTCACTATATATTGGCATAATAATGTAACATGTGCACACAATGTAATGTAACAATGTGCACACTATCCATCCTAAATTCTATGTGATATTAGTAATTTTCAATACTATTTAGGGCATTACTATTTAGGGTGGATAGTATGCACATTGGGACGCAGGGTCTGATTCAAACGATTCAGCAGGTTTTAGGTTAGAAATGTTGCTGATGGGATTAGATACATTCAGTGACTCCGAACTTTTTAAACAGTTCACCAAACAGATTTATTATGTGGGGATCGATGCTGCATCTATTTATGTAGTAAAACAAAAACAGGGTGGTTATAGTAGCAGTACTCAAACCGATACAGGCGTTTTTATCCTGTTTTAACCAATTGCTAAAATATAGAGGTCCACCTCTAAACGCCCATGGTTTGAAAACGCCCCACTGAACGCCATAGCCTTCTGCATTTAGGCCTTTAATTTGTGGTTTCAGACGATCAGGTGATTCGTTCAAAAACAGCTGACATCCGCATGCTCTAAATGTCCCAAATAAAACCATATCTAGATACACAAGTTCACTTTCCTCGTCGGTTATTGATCGGCTCATTACGAATTAAACATGTCCGAGGCAGTTCAATGAATCATGAGTTGCTGATTCACTGAATCTTTAATTCAGACCGGTTGCGGTTTGTGAATCTGATTAAAAAAATCGATTCGTTCACAAATGAAGTATTGCTCATTGGGGCGCATGTGGAGATCCATGCAAAATGTGACCCTGGACCACAAAACCAGTCATAAGGGTCCATTTTTCAAAATTGAGATTTCTATATCACATGAAAGCTGAATAAATAAGCTTTCCATTGATGTATGGTTTGTTATGATAGGACAATATTTGGCTGAGATACAACTATTTGAAAATCTGGAATCTGAGGGTGCAAAAAAATCAAAATATTGAGAAAACCACCTTTAAAGTTGTCCAAATGAAGTTCTTAACAATGCATATTACTAATAAAAAATTAAGTTTTGATATATTAATGGTAGGAAATTTACAAAATATCGTCATGGAACATGATCTTTACTTAATATCCTAATGATTTTTGGCATAAAATAAATATCTATCATTTTGACCCATACCATCAGGGCCGCATTAAGACCGCACTGGGCCCCGGGGCTATGACTTACTGCAGGGCCCCCATCACAATAATGAGATGTGTATAT
>NW_015555819.1:2500118-2500854 GCF_001515605.1 Sinocyclocheilus anshuiensis
TATTCCTAATTTTGAATGCATTTTAAGAATACTTTTCCCATCAACTGGTCAAAATGCACAACACCGCTGTATGCTGCAGAAACGTGCGCACTGCGGAACATGTGAGAGACGCGCTGGATGAAAGCGCACGTTCACTCTCTGACAGCAGATGGCGCTAAACTGCAGAAATGCAGCCGTTACCTGTAAACCCTTCTTTTGCACTTTAATCTGTGTAACACTTTTAACTTTATACCTATTTCTTTATTGCATTTAAATGTTCAGTTATTTTTAAGAAAAAAGTTATTAAACCTGTTATACTGTATTATGACAGCACTTTTTTTTAAACGAAATTTCAATATCGTGATAATACCTACCCCAGCGACTTAAGACTGGTTTTGTGCTCCAGGGTCACAAATGGAAACAAGGAGTTTGGGGTTCATAGGAATCCAATTTATCGCTAAATATTTTTCACATTTAGCTAACATATTATAGCTACTCATATGCACAACTACATTGAGGCTATATTTTGAGGGGACTGAAAATGTAGCCTAATGTTGGCATTTAGCCTCCACAAATGTGATTGAAAACGTCTTGTGAGTAGATTTAATCTATGCTTATCAGTAACAGATTTATTTCCTTTTACCGACATGAATACATTCAGCACAGAAATAGATGGGGTTTTATTTCCGTGTAATTATCTCTGTATTAAAGGGATAGTTCACCCAAAAATGAAAATGTGATGTTTATCTGCTTACCC
>NW_015555819.1:2500912-2507722 GCF_001515605.1 Sinocyclocheilus anshuiensis
TCTGTGCATGTTTTTTTTACTCTCATAGATTTTGTTACCATTGCCATGCATTATACGACTGATAGACTGCAACGGTTGGAGTTAAAAATCATCAAATGTGTTCTACTGAAGAAACAAAGTCACCTACATCGTGGATGCCCTGGGGGTACGCAGATAAACATCACATTTTCATTTTTGGGTGAACTATCCCTTTAACGCCAATATGGGACTTTTAACTTATGAACACAGTAATAACTCAAGATCAACAGAGCGCACAATGGAAGGGATTACTGAAACCTGAATTACCTTCCACACAAAAGCACGTGTGTACAGTTGTAACCCGCCCTCCCTGAGCCTTTTAAAGAATTTGATCACAGTCTTTCCTCATTAAACTGGACTGAAACATCGCCTTGGATTGTGTCGTTAAACTTCTAGAAAACATGCGCCTGGAAACACAAACGCACAGTGGACTTTTGCTGGTGGTCACATATATGTCATGAATAAGTAAATATTGTGGGACGATGAAGAGAGCAGGTGAGTGCGTTTTTATTTTTTATTTTACACATAATACACACTAAGTCACAACTACAACCAATTATACAACAATCTGATGTGATATTTAAATAACGTGTCATTTAAAAGACAAATGTGAAAAGGATATCACAAGCTCACCACTTGTTTATTTTATGCTTGTTTGAATTCACTTTTTAAAAGGAAAGTCAAAGATAAGAGAAAATAACTAGTTGTCACACGGAGAGTTGTCAAAATATGTTAACACGTGTTTTCTCTAGAAGTGGTTTGTTTTTTAACCGCCTAGTTCAAGCATCTAATTCACTGGAGTAAAATGTATGACAGTTATAGTCTCAGTCTACCATATGTATTTGATGGATTTTTTAAGGGTTATTTTAACAAAGTTAAATAGTAGAATATGCAATATAATTCTTACTTCCATTGAAGCTGGGGACTTTCCATGTACAGTACATTCTTGCAATGTAGTGATCAATGTAGAAACTGAAATTACAGCATCTTAAAGGTGCTTATGAGAACAACTTTCTGTTTTGGGTTTTGATAGACTCCAAGCCTATTTAATGTTTAGCTAATGTAACACTTAATGGCATTTCCTAATTTTAGGAAATACATTTTAGGAGTTAACAACTTAAAGAATATTTAGATATAATATAAAAAAAAAAAAATTAAATGCTGTTTTGGGGGGTAACACAGTACAAGTAACACAAAAGATGTAATCAGATTACTTTTTGACTTTTAAACGCATTACTTTTAAATTTACAATGAAATATCTGAGTTACTTTTTCAAATAAGTAACGCAAGTTACTTTGTTTTCCCATTTATTTACTGACATCTTTCCTGTCCCCGTGTTGAGAGAAACTTGAAACACTTCCTTTAGCCTGAGGCTTATTCATTTCACTATTGCTGTGAAAGGGCCTTTACTGATGCCAAAATATAACTTTTGGATTTTTGTAAAAAAAAAAAAAAAAAATAATAAAATAAGCAAGCCCAGAGCAAGTGACAAAAAGTAACACAAAAGTAACTTGCATTACTTTTCATAAAAAGTAACGTAAGTAACGCAAGTAGTTACTTTTTCATGGAGTATCACAATATTGTAATGCACTAATTTTAAAAGTAACTTTTCCCCAACACTGCTAAAATGTAACATGTTTCAGGTTTAAAAAAAAAAAACATAAATATGCAATTGATTTTTACATAGATTTTCTGATTGTTTTCTGCTGTATATGCAGTTGTTTGTTCTTGCTGCCAAATTGACCCCTAAAAGCATCATTACACTCCTGGATAAAAAAACATATTTCCAAAAAGTATATTCTTTTGTGGTGAAACAAATGTTAAATCTTGTACTGAATTTAAATTCAGAGAAAATTATTATTATTATTATTATTATCCTTTTCATTCCACAAAAAGTTCTTTATAGTGGCAAAAGGTTCTTCAGATTTTTAAAATGTTCTTCGCACTAAGAAATAAAAAAAATGTGATTTCAGTGAAATATTCTTTGTGGAACCAAAATTGGTTCTTCTGTGGCATCTCTGCAAAAGCCTCCCTTTGAAACATTCATTTTAAATAGTGTAGTGTAGAATATGTAAAATGTACTATAACACAAACAGCAAAAGGTGTCTGATGGACTTCAAACATTATGGAAGTCAAACTAAACACAATATGTTTTAAATATGCTAACTGTGTTTCAGCCAAAGGGTTCTTTTCCTTGTTCATATTTCTCTATGTGCTTTTTCCTCTCAGCTGGTGATCAGAAACCACCTTTGGCATCAAAACCGAAGGTTCTCCCAGCACCGATGCAAACAGAACATCCACCTGCTTCAAAGCTGTGTGTTTACCAGCCTTCCTCACCAGCTGTTAAATGCAAAGTTAAGCCTGATGTGGCACCAAAACCATGCCTCTCCAAACGCCCTCCTCCCGCTTTCAATCCGAAACCCCTCACATCCAAGGTTTGCCATCAAGCTGTTCTACAACAAAAGTCTGACATCACAAAGACCATTGGTGCTTTAAATGTCAGAAATGAAACTCACACTAGCAACAAGCCAGAGTGGGATTACATCATTCCCATCTGCGTATGCAATGACCGAAACTGTGCCGATTGCTCACCGAAGGAAAACAGCCAAAATGTTCATCAACAAAGTCATGATAAGTATAAGGCGAGCAAAAACGAAGGACCCAGAAAGAGCCCATTAAAACCTCCCTTGAGAATACCAGAAGAACAGAAGCATTTAGTGACACCTACTTTGTCGAAGTGCATCTCCGGACACAGTTCATCCAATAGTAATCATTTCCATCCAACTGAAAAACCTCAGAAAACATCCCAGAACACAGAGCCCTTGAAGGCACATCAGAGTGGTTCTGAGATGCAATTGACCAGGAAGCAACAAAACAACATTGTCTCTAGTGTTAATCCATCTGCTGATAGTGATCCAGAACCTCTAGAATGCCAACAAGCCGTAAGTAGTGCGCAATATTGTCCGTCCACTACAAAGCCACCTAAAAAAGCACCAGTAGCCATGCAGCGCAAAACTATGAAGGAACAATCCAGCATTGTCCTTCAGGAGTCAACAGGCCTCACCAAAAAAGAGTTTACCGTCTTACCTGTTGATGTAAACAATCCAGATCCATTATGGGAAGAAAGTCCAAAGGTGAACATCAATGCTGTAAGACATTCTAGAGAGAACAAAGATCCTCAGTCCTCAAGGTGTGCGAAAAGCACCCAGTGCACCAGCCAGGGCGCTCCAACACCTGCCCCACGCCAGAAGACCCCTCGGATGCAACAAAATAAATCCCAGGACATTGGTGTACAGGGGACTGAAACGAAAGCACAAAATCTGGATGTCGTTGAGATTTTGGTATCAAGCAATAAACCCCTGAAGAAGACCCAAAAACTTCGACCTGACGGCCACAGACACGACAACATTGGGGCTACAGAGCTTTCAGTAGATAGGCTTCCTAAAAAGACACCAGCGTCCAAATCTCCACTGAGAAACGATGGTCACATTGAAGGACATCTCCCTCTTGCAGTTGAGAAGAAGCAAGCAAGTCATGTGCCAAACAAGAAGACTCTCAAGCCAAAATCCAAGTCCTTATCGTCAGCAGACACCCATAAACCCGATGGCCTCAAGAAGACCTCCTTTCTTAGCATCATGGACCTTGACCGTGGCAAAAAGGTGCCTAAGTTATCCGTCAAGAGTGGACAGGCTGTTGATCTCGCTCCGGTTATGAATGAACAGTCAGTGGACACGGAGAAAAGCCAGTGCAAAATCGGCTCTCAGAAACCGATGCCACTGCACAATGGACTCCCAGATGGACTGAATTTGAGGCGAGCAGTGAATGGGAACATATTAGGAGTTGAGCAGAGTGTCGATGAAGATCTGGAGAATGCTGGTGAATCTGAACATGCATATGAAGATATCGCAGAATATGAAAACCTGCCTCCTTTTAGCCCTGCAAAGGCACAGGATGCCAATAAATACCAATACCAGTCTTCAAAATATGAGGACGATGGTATTTATGAAGTTCCTGATGTGTTCCCAGAACACTGTGTAGATGCCAAAGAGCAGCAGTTTCTTGAAAGGTTAGCATGCATGGATATTAATTAAAAATTGTCCAGTGTGTGCGGGTGTCCCGAGTTTGAATCCTGACTTGAGGACCTTTCCTGATCCCGCCCCCTCTCTCTCTCTCACTTCGCTTCTGTCACTTCTACACTGTCCTATACTAATAAAGTAAAAAATCGCCAAAAAAACAAAACAAAAAATGCCCAATGCAAGGGGTCATATGACGTTGCTAAAAAGAACATTATTTTGTGTATTTGGTGTAATGAAATGTGTTTATGCGGTTTAAGGTTCAAAAAACACATTATTTTCCACACACTGTACATTATTGTTTCTCCTCTATGCCCCGCCTTTCTGAAACGCCTCGATTTTTACAAAGCTCATCGGTCTGAAAAGCGAGGTGTGCTCTGATTGGCCAGCTATCCAGTGCGTTGTGATTGGCTGAATACCTCAAGCGTGTGATGGAAATGTTACGCCCCTTAACATATTTGGAAACACACAGCGTCTCCATGAGACGGAGGCGGCGGCAACAATACTACAGTGAGAATAAAAGTTACGCCTTCTTTCTTTGCGTGAACATTTGGGCGGTGTTATGCAAATCTTCCAACACAGTGATTTAGATTTGTGGGGGCGTGTTTAAATGAGGCGTTTTTGGGAAGGCGTGGTTGAGTCTTAACTTTTAGAAAGAATATCTCTTTGGGTTTGAGACTTTAATCTTTGAGAGTTTACGGATCTTATATATGCACGAACAGCTTGTAACACTCCAAAGACAAAGGAAACCATGAAATTGCATCATATGACCCCTTTAAATAGAATGCAGAATTGTAATTTTAATTTTAATGTAAGGTAGAATTAAAATGAACCGAAATTTAAACAATTCAACTGTTAAAACTGTCTAGACAAGCAAAGTTTGGTAGATAATTTTTGGTAGATAAGATAATTTTTGATTTTTTTTTTTGCAAAAAGGTTCAAAAATATTGACGTTTACATGCTGTACATAGGGATGGAGATTTGTAGTTAGTTTACATATATAATCATATTTACTAAATATTTTAGCAAAATATTTAGTAAATTCATATTCCTGTCATTCAAACGCCAATTCCAATGTTCTTTGGGTTTTATCCAATTAGATTGAATTTCACACTTATGAATTGAAAAAGAGACAATTCTTTAATTATTTTGCATAGATTTAAAAAAAAATACAAAATAAACTAATATATAAAAAAAATCACTAATATCACCTGATTTTAAAATAACCAAATTTTTAAGTAAATTTTCAAATGCTTTTCCACAATATCGGTAACAAAATAATTTAATTAAGGCTGGATAATTTGACAGACGGTCAAGTTCGGTTTAGGACTGTCTTTCTTATTTATACTGCAATAATTAGACACCTGCTGGCAACAAAACATTAGGTCGATACAAACTTAAAAACATGTCTCGTTTGGTTTATGTGACGCACACATTCGACATGGAATCTGAAGAATGGCCACAGCACTCTGAGCAGGTGCTGCTGAATGATTTCACATTTGACCTACATTTAATTCATACTACAGATTCTGAGTCATAACTATTCACTCTTCTGGGCCCTCATTTATCAACAGTGCGATGTGTGCATAATGAGTGTGTAAGCACAGTTTCACACGAAGTGTGTGATCTACCAACTTGTACTTATATGTATGAATGTGTGTAAATATAAGGACAAAATGTAGAACCTTTTCTACGCACTGTTGATAAATGAGGCCCCTGGTTCTGTAGCTGTTATGGTGGGAAGAAGGGAAATTTGGTGATGTATTCATGACAGCTCTTCAGTTCCTCTCACATTCCTTTAAAATCTGAGAGGTCTTTTGATTTCTTTCCAGAAATGTGTTGGAAGAAGTGCTGGAAGTGGATGAAACTCATTCAGAAGAAGACGAAGGCAGCTCAGAAGATGAGGATAACAGTGTCAATAGAGAAAAACAGGTACTGTATTCACATTATTAAGAAATGTTATAAAATCTTCTAACACTTTATAAGATAACACTTAATTGATCCTAAAAAAAAGAAAAGTTATATATTTATAGAAATACTACAGAACAGGATATACAAAGTATATAAACAATTTCTATACATTGTTTACTTATTTAATCAGAGCTGAATAGTTATTTATTATGGTAATTTCTTAATTTGTTTTAGACTGAAACGAAGAAGACCAAGGCTGCGCATATTGTAAATGAGATCTCGTCTTCAGAGAAAATGTAAGTCTGGTTCGCATAAATTCAATAAATACAGAGTTCTGGCATGAAACTCTAGATGGCGCAGTCCGATAGGTCTAACTCAATCTGACCTGGCGACATCGTCACATGGCAGCGGATTGGTTCTCTCTAGTGATGGGAAGTCTGGTTCTTTTCCGCGACCCGGTTCTTTCGGACAGTTCGTTTCAATGAACCGGTTAAAAAAACGGTTCATCGGTTCTTTTACGTCCTAACGTAATGATGTCATTCGCGATGACGTAATGATATCAAGTCTATCGTCCCGGGCCGGGATGAAAATACACATTCAAATATATAAAGTCAGTAATCATAACTTCAGTCAGTTAAAACATTAATCATGATCTGAAAAGTTTACAATTAAGTTTTGCAACTAAGCACCCAAATACAGTAACAGGCAGTGATGTGCATACCAGGAGTCTTGAAGATATAAAGTAAATAAATTAGTTGTCATCAGCGCAGAAACCATAATCCACTTACTATACATAATCCATTGCGAT
>NW_015555819.1:2507763-2519422 GCF_001515605.1 Sinocyclocheilus anshuiensis
AAACGGTTCTCGGTTCAGTGTACTGGTGATCCGAAAACCGATGCAAACTCTTGACTCGAGAACGAGAACCGCTCCAGCAGTGGGCGTTTACATTCGTTACCCGGCACGCTGCATACATGCTGCTCTGCTCGTGTTCATCTTCAGTTCTCTCTTCACAGCAGTTCAGTCAGTGTACTGTTTGAGTAAATGAATTACTCCGGGATATCGGTTTATTTCGACTCAGAGGGAGAGTCAGCCACGATAAAAAAGTGAATAACTTAAGTAATTTGTGGATTAATGTTTCTTACTGGAGATGCGAACCGTTTCAAACGATTCAGTCGGACTTGGTGAACAGGTTCAACCGGTTCACTAAGAAGAACCGGTTAAATCGAACGATTCGTTCGCGAATCGGACATCACTAGTTCTCTCCTGTATCGGTAGCCAATGAGCTCGCTGCTCAATATTCAAATACCTGGCTTTTGTTTGCAGTAGCAGTTTGCAGCACACTTCAGAAACCCTCCACCTTGCCCAGCTCCACTTGTATAGATCTGCTATGAGGTGATTAATGTATGCTATATGGGGTTATTTCATGTATGTTATATGTGCAGCAGCAGTATTTCTTACATGCTCACAGCAGCATGATGTGGATGTATTGGCAGTAGCAAGTCTCGGTACTTGCTCTGCCGCAGCAGCAGCGTAGCAGATCTATTCCGCCAAGACCAAATACATTAACATTGTCATGTACATTACCATGCCAATCCCTCCGAGAGTTGTCATGACAGAACTTAAGTTTTATTTGCATAAATCCTTCCTTTTGATATTTGCATTCTTTCTTAAAATGCTCTTAATTGTACTTTTTCTCTGTTTATTTCCAGATTTGTGAAAGTGCTGAAGCTCCTCCATGTAGTAAGTGTTCACTATGACTTGAGTTGATTTAGGCACAATCACGTTAAGTAGCAGCCATTACGTAATGTCCCATGTAAAGCCCTGCTTTTGCACCTGTTTCATGAAATGTGAGTAAATCAGTCACATGGGCTCTTTTCTAAATCTGCTTTTTAATGCTTCATCTGTTTCTTATACATTATTAGTGAAAGCAGACAGACTTGCAGTAGCATTATTGCAATTAATCTATTAGTTTCTCAGTATTTTTGTCACCATTTTTTTTTTTAAACAAATAGCAATTTGGTAGCATCAAAGTAGCAAGCTGCTTTTTTCATTCAGCTGTTAGAGTAGAGACTAACTAGTTTCATCGGCCTGGCTGCTACACAACTGCTACAACAAGAGTCATATCATACATTTATATGAACACACTTTACTGTTTGGGATCAGTATTGTAATTTTACATTTTGAAGCAGATCAGCAGGTTTGTTTGTAGTCTGTTAGGTAAAAATCAGTCTGGGGTAAATAAAACCAGTTTAGGCATTGTTCAGGAAGAGTTCACCCTTATTTACTCGCCCTCATGTCCTTCCAAACCCGTATGAATTTAGTGTATTTCTTCTTGCGCGAGGAGAACTAATATGGAATATTCTGGTAATATAATGAGAAAAATATGGGAACTGGGTCTGCCAGGCTCCAATTAATTGAGCTAATTTGAACTATTATGATACTTTTATTGTGTTAAGTTACAAAGACTTTGGCCATTATCAGAGCTTTTGGTGTTACTGATGGTAAAAGGTCTTTGTAATAGCATCTAAAATAATGGTTTCACTTACTTTTGCCCTGCAGGATTTTCGTGACGCGGTACTGAAGGCCTCCTGTCAGGCGGGGAAACCCGTAATCGACGAGCGAGTCTTGAAGCAGATCTTGTGTTATTTGCCGCAGCTGTACGAGCTCAACTGTGACCTGTTGAGAGAGCTGGAGGAACGGGTTGCTCACTGGTAATAAAATCATCAACAAACTATCAGAAAGCAACAATTCTGCATACCTTCTTATTGATATTGAAATGCTGCGAAGTCGGTAGCTACAGTGCGTTTGTAGGTCACAGTTTCATGGAAAATGTCACTGTAGAACTATAGACAAATTTATGTTTGATACTTATGTAATAGCTAAGCTAGACAAAGAAATTTGCTTTATTAGTCAATGACATATGTCAGCCTGGAGCACAAAACCAGTCATAAGTCGCTGGGGTATATTTGTAGCGATAGCCAACAATACATTGTGTGGGTCAAAATGATCAATTTTTCTTTTATGCCAAAAATCATTATGATATTAAGTAAAGATCATGTTCCATGAAGATATAGCCTATTGTAAATTTCCTACCGTAAATATATCAAAACTTAATTTTTGATTATTAATATGCATTGCGAAGGACTTCATTTGGACAACTTTAATGGCAATTTTCTCAATATTTAAATTTTTTTGCACCCTTAGATTCCAGATGTTCAAATAGTTGTATCTCGTCCAAATATTGTCCTATCCTAACAAACCATACATCAATGGAAAGCGTATTTATTCAAATGATATATAAATCTCAATTTAAAACAATTGACCCTTTTGGCTGGTTTTGTGGTTCAGGGTCACATATAAGAGTAGCATTTAAAATCCAGTTTAAAACAAACGTGTCAAGTTTTAGAAATATACTCTTTGTACTAATGTTGGCTCATTTTCAAGATAAATTAAATAAAATATTCAAGAAAATATTTAATAAATATGTCATAAATATTAAATTTAATAAATGTGGTGTGGTGTAACCAAAACAAAACAGTTTACATGTGTGCACATTTTGATCATTATATATATATATATATATTAAAAAAATTATTTTCATTTATTTAAAAACAATTTCTACAGTAAATATCATGTTTAAAGTCACACTACATTACATTTAACAACCTGAACTAATAATAAATAAATACAAATAAAAAAAGCTTTAAAAAAATTAAAACTGTCTTTATAGAACAGGTGTTTTTTAAGTCAATGCATGTATTGATTAATTTAATAGATGCTCCAAATATAAACATCATATCATTGACCCATATAATATTTGGGGTTAATTTTATCCAAAAAGTGTCAGAAAACTAGATTTGACTAGTCACTTAAATATAACACTTCAAGAGTTTAATAATGTAAATATTTTAAAATGTATATTCTACATCTAACATCTACTCACCCACTTGTCATTCCAAAATTGTACGACTTTCTTCTGACACAAAATAAGAAACTTTAAAGAATGTGCTAGTTGCTCCTTTCCATGCAGTTACAATGAAAAGGACTGCAGCTTTCAAGCTTCAAAAAGGAACCAAATGCGCAATAAAATATCATAGAAATAGTCTAAATGATTCTTGCACTATTTTCCTAATTTCTAAAGCAATATCATAACTTTCTATGAAAAACATCCTGAAATTTAACTTGTTATTCACTGTAAATCTTAACATCTGCAGTAGCCCTTCTTGACAATTAGCCATGTTCTTTTGAGTCTGAATCAAATGACTCTGAATCTGAATGATTCGTTCACAAATTGAACTGATCTGTTTCTCGTAAAGAGCAACCAGCACATTCTTCAAAATATATTTTTTGTGTGTGTGTGTGTGTGTGTGTGTGTGTGTGTGTGTGTGTTCCAGGGATGAAAGAACATCATGCAGGTTTGGAACAACATAAATGATGCCAGAGAGTATTTTTATGTGAACTATTTATAGATGTCTCCTTGTTCAAACAGGAACGAGCATTGCGGTGTAGCGGACATATTTGTGAAGAAAGGCCCTTATCTGAAAATGTACTCCACTTATATTCGTGAGTTCGACAAGAATGTGGCCCTTCTAGAAGAGCACTGCCGGAAAAACCCAGCGTTTGCCAAAGCCGTCCGAGAGTTTGAGGTGACAGAACCACTCCGACCTGTTTGTTCAGTTCACTTCAGACAGTAGTAATCAAGATGCTCTAGTTTGTGTGAATGGTCTATTGGGTTTTTTCTTTTTTTTTTTCTTTTTTTTTTTTACATTCTTAAAAACTTCTCTGAAAATGTCCCTCTGGCCATCATCTGCCTTTCTCTTTCTCTCTCACAGAGCCTTCCATGCTGTGCAAATCTGGCAGTGAAACATTACATGCTGAAACCCATCCAGAGGATTCCACAGTATCAGCTGCTCCTGACCAGTGAGGATCCACTTATGAGTTCATGCCAACGTTTTTTAAATACATTGCAATTCCTAAGGTGTTCCGAGTAGTATTTTAAAACATTACAGTTGCCTGGGTATTGTGGGGGGTTGCTGGGGTGTTGCTATGTAGTTGCTAAGGTGTTCCGAGTAGTGTTTTAATACATTACAGTTGCCTGGGTAATGTGGGGGGTTGCCGGGGTGTTGCTATGTGGTTGCTAAGGTGTTCTGAGTAGTTTTTAACACAATACAGTTGCCAAGGTATTGTGGGTGTTGTCAGGGTGTAGCTATGTGGTTGCTAAGGTGTTCCAAGTAGTTTTAACACATTGCAGTTGCCAGGGCGTTGCTGTGAAGTTGCTAAGGAGTTGTGAGTAGTTTTTAACACATTACAGTTGCCAGTGTATTGTGGGTTGCCAGGGTGTTGCTATGCGGTTGCTAAGGTGTTCTGAGTAGTTTTTAACACAATACAGTTGCCGTAGGGAGTTATTTGTGGCTTCTAGGGTGTTGCTATGCGATTACTAAGGTGCTCTGAGTGATTGTTGGTGTGTTGTTTGAGGTTCCTAGGGTGTTGCTATGCGGTTGCTAAGGTGTATTGAGTGATTGTTGGTGTGTTGCCACTATTGTAGGGTGTTGTTTGAGGTTTTTAGGGTGTTGCTATGCGGTTGCTAAGGTGTTCTGAGTAATTGTTGGTGTGTTGCCACTATTGTAGGGAGTTATTTGTGGCTTCTAGGGTGTTGCTATGCGATTACTAAGGTGCTCTGAGTGATTGTTGGTGTGTTGTTTGAGGTTCCTAGGGTGTTGCTATGCGGTTGCTAAGGTGTATTGAGTGATTGTTGGTGTGTTGCCACTATTGTAGGGTGTTGTTTGAGGTTTTTAGGGTGTTGCTATGCGGTTGCTAAGGTGTTCTGAGTAATTGTTGGTGTGTTGCCACTATTGTAGGGAGTTATTTGTGGCTTCTAGGGTGTTGCTATGCGATTACTAAGGTGCTCTGAGTGATTGTTGGTGTGTTGTTTGAGGTTCCTAGGGTGTTGCTATGCGGTTGCTAAGGTGTATTGAGTGATTGTTGGTGTGTTGCCACTATTGTAGGGTGTTGTTTGAGGTTTTTAGGGTGTTGCTATGCGGTTGCTAAGGTGTTCTGAGTAATTGTTGGTGTGTTGCCACTATTGTAGGGAGTTATTTGTGGCTTCTAGGGTGTTGCTATGCGATTACTAAGGTGCTCTGAGTGATTGTTGGTGTGTTGTTTGAGGTTCCTAGGGTGTTGCTATGCGGTTGCTAAGGTGTTCTGTGTTTTTTTTACACATTGCAGTTACCAGGGTATTGTGGGTGGTTGCCAGGGTGTTGCAATGTGGTTTCTAAGGTGTTCTGAGTGGTTTTCTAACACATTACAGTTGCCAGGGTGTTGCAATGTGGTTTCTAAGGTGTTCTGAGTGGTTTTCTAACACATTACAGTTGCCAGGGTGTTGCAATGTGGTTTCTAAGGTGTTCTGAGTGGTTTTCTAACACATTACAGTTTCCAGGGCATTTTGGGTGGTTGCCAAGTTGTTGCTATGTGGTTGCTAAGGTGGTAGGAGTAGTTTTTAACACATTACATTTGCCAGGGCGTTGCTGTGTGGTTGCTAAGGTGTTAGGATTAGTTTTTAACACATTACATTTGCCAGGGCGTTGCTATGCTGTTGCTAAGGTGTTCTGAGTAGTTTTTAGCCATTGTGCTGCAGTTGTCAGGGTGTTTCTATGTGTTTTTTAAGGTGTTCTATGTGTTTTCCATTGCATTACAGTTTCCAGGGTATTGTGGCTGGTTGCCAGGGTGTGACTATGCTGTTGCTAAGGTGTTCTGAGTAGTTTAACACATCGCAGTTGCCAGGGTGTTGCTATGCGGTTGCTAAGGTGTTCTGTGTGTTTTTAACACATTTAAGTTTCTAGGGTATTGTGGGAGGCTGCCAGTGTGTTACTATGTGGTTGCTAAGGTGTTCTGAGTAGTTTAACACATTGCAGTTGCCAGGGTGTTGCTATGCGGTTGCTAAGGTGTTCTGTGTTTTTTTTACACATTGCAGTTACCAGGGTATTGTGGGTGGTTGCCAGGGTGTTGCTATGCGGTTGCTAAGGTGTTCTGTGTGTTTTTAACGCATTTAAGTTTCTAGGGTATTGTGGGTGGCTGCCAGTGTGTTACTATGTGGTTGCTAAGGTGTTCTGTGTGTTTTTAACACATTTAAGTTTCTAGGGTATTGTGGGAGGCTGCCAGTGTGTTACTATGTGGTTGCTAAGGTGTTCTGTGTTTTTTTTAACACATTGCAGTTACCAGGGTATTGTGGGTGGTTGCCAGTGTGTTACTATGTGGTTGCTAAGGTGTTCTGTGTGTTTTTAACACATTGAAGTTTCTAGGGTATTGTGGGAGGCTGCCAGTGTGTTACTATGTGGTTGCTAAGGTGTTCTGTGTTTTTTTTAACACATTGCAGTTACCAGGGTATTGTGGGTGGTTGCCAGGGTGTTGTTATGTGGTTGCTAAGGTGTTCTGAGTAGTGTTTTAAAACATTACAGTTGCCAGGGTATTGTGGGTGGTTGCTAGGGTAGGTAGGTTGCTAGGGTAGGGCAGTGAGAGAATTTATTTCATATGCAAGTGTGAGCTTGTGAATCAGAATTGAATCAGGAAATCTGCACTGATACCCAGCCATACAAATTACTAAGAGCAAGAGAACAGTGAAGCCTGACAGCAAACACCACAAATAAAGACATTCACTTTCAGTGACCGGTAACATCCAAACATCTGAACACAAGAGCGACACGTTTTCAGAAGAGCATTTTTGTGTGATATGTCAGTTGTATGCATTAGTTTTACACCTAATCAGCTTTACAGAGAAAGCAGAAGTCTGAGCCACATGTTCCTGCATGTTTCTGTTGTGTAAGCAGTTCAGGCTTAATGCTGCAAAAAAGTTAGAACAATGTATGTAAAAATACAAATGCACTGATTACATAAATTTGTTCAAACTAAGGATTATTGTAGCTCTTCATAATTACATTAATCGACTTTATGAAATTGTTAGAAACTAAAGGCATCGTTATCATGGAAAACAATCAGCACTTGCAACACATAGCTATGTTTGATGAGAAAAAAAAAACTTTGTGAGTGGAAATGCGAAAAAATTCAGCTAGTTAAATGGCTTAATGACAACTTCTAATTGTTTAAGATATTTTTAAATATACTGTACACCTGTATTATTTTTCCTTAGGTTATCTGAACAATTTAGATGAAGAATCGCCAGACTACAAAGATGCAGAAGGTGAAAATAAATGGTCTTATTAGGCACACAATAAATCTCAATCTTCTATTATATGATATATAAACAATATCTTTATGCATGTTTACAGCTGCCCTGATGATAGTAAAGGAGGTGGCTAATCATGCTAATGAAATCGTGAGACACGAGGTAATTCACAATCAGTTTTTTTTTTAGCTTCTAAAAGATACATACAATATCTTATGGTTTTTGTTAAATTTTGAGGAATGTGAAATGTGTTTTTTACACAGGATAACAGCCAGAAGCTGTACGAGGTTCAGTGCCGCCTGACTGGGAATCATGTGATCGTCCAACCAGGAAGGGTACATTTACAACTGCTAATTCCTGTTGAGCTGTTTTTAATCGTAAATTCTTGTAATATATTCATGTATGTTTTTTTAGGTTTTGTTAAAAGAAGGGATCTTGATGAAGCTCTCCAGGAAAGTGATGCAGCCTCGAATGTTCTTCTTAGTAAGTGACACACTGCTCATTCAGCTTTATTAAACATGGCATGAAAATAATATTCACAATGCAACTTCTGTAATGAGGCTTAATTCACTTTGTTCAGTGGGCGGGGCTTAATTTTACCTGGTAGGATTTAGTTGGATGTTAGGGTATGATATTATTGATTAATAGATTTTTTTCCCCTTGGTTATTTTAACTGAAAAACAGTGAAAACAATGGAAAAGGTTTTTGACATTTTTACAAAAAAAGAAAAAGAAAAAGTTTGCTGTATCCTTTTGATCTTATGTTGACTTTTGTTGGTTTTGTTTTATTTTGTTGGCTTTTTTGTTTTGATGATTTTATGTTAATTTTGATTGTTAATTTTGTTAATTGTTTGTTTGTTTGTTTTGATGTTGTTATTAGTTGATTTTATGTTGACTTTTGCTGTTTGATTTTATGTTTATTGTTTGTTTGTTTTTTTGGTTTGTTGATTTTATGTTGACATGTTAATCTTGTTTTATATTGATTACATGTTGACTTCTGTTTGGTTTTGTTTGTTGATTTTATGTTTATTGTTTGTTTGTTTTTTTGGTTTGTTGATTTTATGTTGACATGTTAATCTTGTTTTATATTGATTACATGTTGACTTCTGTTTGGTTTTGTTTGTTGATTTTATGTTTATTGTTTGTTTGTTTTTTTGGTTTGTTGATTTTATGTTGACATGTTAATCTTGTTTTATATTGATTCCATGTTGACTTCTGTTTGGTTTTGCTGTTTGATTTTATGTTTATTGTTCGTTGATTTTATGGTGACTGTTGTTTTTGTTTGTTGACTTGTTTGATTTTATGTTTGTTTGTTGATGTGTGTTGTTTGATTTTATGTTTGTTTGTTGATTTTATGTTGACTTTTGTTAGTTTTGTTTTTGCAGATTTCTTCCCCTAATATTGGCCTTTTCTGACATAATACCTCAAATATCTTTTTGAGGTTTTTACATTTTTCTAGAAAAGTATTTTTCTTTCTTTAGAAACATGTATTTCTCATTTCTTTTTGAACAGTTGAATGATAGTCTTCTGTATACCACGCCGGTAGCAACGGGTAATTTCAAACTGAACAACATACTGTCATTGGCTGAGATGAAGGTGAGATTTTTTGTTTATTTTGAAATTGTCACAGTTAAAATGCAATCCTGCTTATTAATTTTTTTGTTTGTTTTGTTTTTACATGGATATTTTTTACATATTTACATACATTTCAGAATGTCTTATTATTTTCTGTCATTGTCTGTATTACTCTCAGGTCAGTAAACCTAGTCAGGAGGGGTATCAGAATGAGCTGAACATTGAGAGTGTTGAACGATCTTTTATTTTATCTGCCAGGTGAGAATCTGTCCATAAAATGCTAAAATATTAAATATGTGGGTTGTGGTGCTCATTTTTGTCCTATTTATTCATTAATCCTTAAAGGGATAGTTCACCCAAAAATCATCATTTTCTGAGCCTCATGTCGCTCCAAACCTAAATGACGGACTGTCTTCTGGGAAACATTAAACATATTTTGAAGAATATTAAAAAAATTTTTGCCCGTACAGTGAAACTTGAAAGTCAGTCGTGTCAAAGATATAAATGAATGGACAAAAAAACACAGACATATCAAAATCAAAATATCTTCTCTTCCACAGAAGAACGTTATGCAGATTAAAGCAGGCTGAATAAATAAAAAATTTTGGTGAACTGAAAAAAAAGTATATTCAGTGTCCAAATTCTTATTATTCATCATTGACATTTATTTCATGCCTTGTAACATGAAATCCATACAATTTGTAGTCCATGTAATCCATGTAATTGTAATTCATACAACTGAATGTGTATGTTTCTGATCGATACACTCTTGTGGTTTTAAAGCTCTGCTGCATGTCGAGATGAGTGGCTTCAGGCCATTTCCACCGCAATCGACGATTACACCAAGAAAGAGACCAGCTTCACCTCAGTTAGAAACCCTGAGATGGTAAACCAACCGATTGAAATGACCTGTGACTGAGTTTAAATCATAAACTTTATCATCATAATGCTTCATGTGTGCAGTTTTGTTATCAACTTGCAATATTTTCCAGGCAACCCAAGATGGTCCAGACAGCGGGGCCCAGCTGGGATCCAAAGCCCCGATATGGATCCCAGACCTGAGGGCCACTATGTGCATGATCTGCACCTGTGAGTTCACCCTCACCTGGAGACGCCACCATTGCAGAGCCTGTGGGAAGGTGAGAAGATTTCCCTTAACAAAGACCCCATTCACACCTGATATTAACGCCCATCATGGGTAATCCGATCACAAGGAGGAAAACCAGTGTAAAACATGTCCAATATGTGATCCAATCACTTAAACCTCTTTCTGAGGTCTAAATCTTAGAGTGAAATGTGAGTGAGTGAATAATGACAGCAATTTTGGATGAACTGTTCATTTATTACCAGGTGTAAACCGCAATCTCAGGACAGGTTAGATCTGAGACAGATGTTGATACCAGGTACAGGTATAATACAGTGCTTCAGGAACGAGTCCTAAAACCCAGAAGCGAATTAGGATTTTTGAACGTCTGGTTCATCATCCTGAAGTCAATGGGTTTTTGGTTAAATGCCTGAAATAAGGTCTGTGGTAAACACAATCTCAAGATGTTTTAATGTTTTGTTCTACAACATGCATGTTGGGGGTAACGCATTAAAGTAACGTGAGTTACATAATCAGATTACTTTTTCAAGTTACTAGTAAAGTAATGCATTACTTTTAAATTTACAATGAAATATTTGAGTTACTTTTTCAAATAAGTAATTCAAGTAACTTTGTTTTCCCATTTATAGGTGCTTCCGTCAGCCTGAGGCCTATTAATTTCACTTTTGGTGTGAAAGAAAGGGCCTTTACAGTTGCCAAAAATATCCCTTTCGGGTTTTTTGTTATTAAAAACAAATAAATTAATTAAAACAAATAAATTAAAAAGCCCAGCCCGGGTGACAAAAAGTAACGCAAAAGTAACATTATGCATTACTTTACATAAAAAGTAACTTAGTAAGACTAAGTAAGTACTTTTTATAGAGTAACGCAATATTGTAATCTGTTACTTTTAAAAGTAACGTTCCCCAAAATGGGACAGCAAAGGCTATGCTACTTGCTAGTCCACTTACAGTTTGTGTGAATATAAACACAAGAAGTCCATTTTAACTCAAACTTTCCAACTTGTAGATTTTAAATAAAGATTGAAAGAGTTGTCGGAAGCTTAGTAACGGTAACGTTGTACGATCATGGTGTAGTTTGTTTGTAGTCTAACTTAAGCTTATTTCTTCTGCTGATTGTATTTAGCCAACAATATTCAGTTGTGCTAATTTGTGAAGATCATCGTATATTAACAAAGCGTGTAAGAATCATAAACATTTGCTGGTCACACAACTTATTTTCTGCAATTATCCAAAAGGTAATGGAAAACCGAATTGCCTTTTTGTTGAGGGGAAACATTGTATGATAATGCTAGCAACATGCTAAGACATATAGCAATGTGTTATAACATGCTACCAACAAAAACAACCTGACACATGCACGCAAAAACGTGTTAACAAGATCTAGAAACATGCTAAAACATGTATGCAACGTACTAGGAACTGCTGAAAACATGCTTAAACATGCTCGCAACATGTTGGAACATAACTTCTAGAAACATGCTCACAACAAGCTAAATATGCTAGTGGGTTAAGCATTAACTATATGTTAAAACATGCTGAAAGTATGCTAGTAATACTTTAGATATTATTTTATGCTCCAGCATCTATCTATCTATCTATCTATCTATCTATCTATCTATCTATCTATCTATCTATCTATCTATCTATCTATCTA
>NW_015555819.1:2519526-2519938 GCF_001515605.1 Sinocyclocheilus anshuiensis
CTATCTGTGTGTGTGTGTGTGTGTGTGTGTGTGTGTGTGTGTGTGTGTGTGTCTGTCTGTCTGTCTTTCTTTGTCTGTCTATCTGTCTGCATGTCTGTCTGTCTGTCTGTCTGTCTATCTACAGTGGGGGAAATATTTATTTGATCACCTGCTAAATTTGTAAGTTTGCCAACTTACAAAGAAATTAAGGGTCTGTAATTTTATGGGTAGGTTTATTTTGTGGCAAGCACAAGGGTAAGAAATTTTTTGTAGTTGGTCACCAGGTTTGCGCACATCTCAGGAGGGATTTTGATCCACTCCTCTTTACAGTTCCTCTCTAAATCCTTAAGGTTTCTTGGCTGTCGTTTGGCAACTCGAATTTTCAGCTCCCTCCACAGATTTTCTATAGGATTGAGGTCTGGACACTGGCTAA
>NW_015555819.1:2521203-2521586 GCF_001515605.1 Sinocyclocheilus anshuiensis
TCCTCAATGCGGTGAAGTCGTCCTGTACCCTTAGCAGAAAAACAGCCCCAAAGCATAATGTTTCCTCCTCCGTGCTTGACTGTAGTGATGGTGTTCTTGGGGTCATAGTCAGCATTTCTCTCCCTCCAAACACGGCGAGTCGAGTTAATGCCAAAGAGCTCAATTTTGGACTCATCTGACCACAGCACTTTCTCCCAAGCCTTCTCTGAATCATTTAGATATTCTTTGGCAAACTTTAAACGGGCCTGTACATGTGCCTTCTTGAGCTGGGGAACCTTGCGGGCGCTGCAGGATTTCAGTCCATAGCGTAGTGTGTTATCAATGGTTTGCTTGGTGACTGTGGTCCCAACTGCCTTAAGATTATTAACAAGCTCCTCCTTGTA
>NW_015555819.1:2522212-2524452 GCF_001515605.1 Sinocyclocheilus anshuiensis
ATCTGTCTGTCTGTTTCTATCTATCTATCTATCTATCTATCTATCTATCTATCTATCTATCTATCTATCTATCTAATATTTAAACCATAAGCTTCTAAAAAGTAAAAATGTCAATGTGATACAACTCTCTTAATCATATACAGTATACTGTATAGTATTTATGAACTATTGATTCATATTAAAATTATTATATTCATATTACTTAAATACTTTTTACCTTACATAAATGTAAGAAAATATTTAAGGATGGTAAGGAATTAATACTATTTTACTTGATAGAATCTCTAGTTGACATTTTAAGAATCATTAAGTTTAAACTATTGTTAAAAGCGGTGTAAAAGTTTTCAAAACCAACATGAACTTAGCAGATGTTTTTGAAATTTTCAAAATATATATATTTTTAATTTCCACATGCACCAGATTTCTTTCAGTCTGTCTGTCATGTAATTGTTCACTGCATGATGTTTGCGTGTGCTTATGCATGCATTCTTTTCTCTTGGCATGTAGGTTGTGTGTCAGGCCTGTTCAACTAACAAGCAGCCGCTAAAATATCTGAAGAATCACCTCGCGCGAGTTTGTGATCTCTGCTTCTCCACTTTGCAGCCAAATAGTTCAGGTTCATGACACAAACACACTCGCACAGAAACTGTCTGCTTGAAGCCTCTACCTATATATTGATTTGTAATAAGAGTGTGTGTTTATGTGTGTGTTATTACTAATATTAGGTGACCAAGTACCCAGTAATTCACCTCTGTCACCTACTGGCAAGTCGCCCGGTGCCTTTCCCTTCAGAAAGCAGAAGAAAATACCAGCAGCCCTTAAAGAGGTGATGATCCAAAGAACTGTCTTTCATATGCCAGTCAAAGCTGACCGAATCTAACCTAATATCATAAAGCCAGTTTCAGGTTTACAGACTTGCTCCAGCCATTGAAGATTGTCTTGTGCTGCCTCTTGTACAGTTAATCAAACTATCTAAAACACGTGTAATATGTGACGTATGCTACGTAAATCTATAATTATAGCATCAATGCAAACGTTGTGTCTTTTTACAAGCATTTATGGCAGGTGAAAAATGCACTCTGACCAATGTATAATTAAATTTCTGTGGTTCCTGAAGCATCTGAAAACCCTGTTTAACGAGGGGTGGTTTCTCTGAGGCGAGAAGGTAGGCAGAACAAAATTCCCCATACATTTGGATGAGGAAAAAAATAATATATGAAGAAACTCAGGCAAATCCAGAGATCAGTTCTCACTCAAAAACAATCACTGTTTTTGTGGAAGACATTGACACTTTCATTCAACGTGGAATTAAATTGAATATATGTGTGTGTACTGTGTATATTTATTATGTGTATATAAATACACACACATGCATGTATATATATTGAAAGTATATATTTATATTCATATAATTTATATTATATATAAATATATTTAATATATAAACATAACACATTTTTCTTAAATATATACATGTATGTGTGTGTATTTATATATACATAATAAATATAGGGTACAACGGGGCTAACTAATATTCATTTCACTTTTGGTGTGAAAGGGCCTTTACATTAGCCAAAAATAGAACTCTTTATATTAAAAGCAAACAAGCTCAGCCCAGATGAGAAAAAGTAATGCAATTAGTTCCTTTTTTTTTTTTAAGGAGTAACACAATATTATAATGCATTACTTTAAAAAAAGGGAACTTTCCCCAACACTGATTATAAATACTCTAAAGTAAATACTCTAAATCCTGAGAATGTTTCCGCAAAAATATAAAGCAGCACTGTTTTTGACATAATAATCAGAAATGTTTCTTGAGCTGGTCATGTGACACTGAAGACTGGAGTAATGATGCTGAAAATTCAGCTTTGATCAACAGAAATAAATTACAATAAAAATATATATTCAAATGGAATTCAGCTATTTTAAATTGCAATCAAATTTCACAATATTACTGCTTTTGCTGGATTTTTGGTCAAACAAATGCTGCCTTGATGAGCAAAATACACTTTTTCAGAAAGTACATGTCAGTAAATATAATCCCTTCATTTATTTTAGGTTTCAGCTAACACAGACGGGTCCTCGATGAGCGGCTACCTGGAGAGGACGAAGGCCAACAGAAAACAGTGGAAGCGGTACTGGTTCGTCATCATGAACAAAGTTCTGTACACTTACGCTGCCAGTGAGGTGAGAATATATAAACGGGGCCATTTAAATTAAGGAAAGAGTGTCCATCTTTA
>NW_015555819.1:2524962-2543238 GCF_001515605.1 Sinocyclocheilus anshuiensis
CTATGTCAGTTAGCACTGCATTGTTCATATACTTTATTTATTACCTGGAGATGACTTGACAAACACAAATAAACCATATTGTCGCAATCGTATGTTTAATGTCTTCATGTTTCCAAACGTTTCTGTTTTTCTGAAAACAACTGTTTTCATACAGCGATAGCTGGACGCTTTTGTCCATATTAGGAATTTCCTCATACGACTTTCTGCGCGAGAGCGCCCTCCGGCTTCGAGTTTGAAGGAAACATACACTTCACAGAATGTTTAGCGCTTGGCGATGTTCGTCTCGCCTTATTCTGGGTCCGAATAAAACATCAGATCATGCACAGACTATCCTGTCTCTTTGAATTGAAATCTATATTTATTCACACCGGCTCTTGAAAACCTCTATGCGAACACACTTGCCCGAAAAAGTGCGGGGGACGAATTTCCGTGATATTAAAAGTGGGGGGGGGGCACGTCCCCCTCGTAATCTACGCCCCTGCTTCAGATTATAAAAAGGTAAGAAAGAGATGGTTCTTTAAAGAACCTTTGACTGAATGGTTCTTTGTGGACCCAAAAAATGGTTCTTCTATGGCATTGCTGTGAAGAACCTTTTGAAGCACCTTTATTTTTAAGAGTGTATTGCTGGAGCCTCTGCTGTTTTGGAGTGATAGTATCAGTGATAGTGACTGGGTGGGTCTAGTTTCTAAACAGAAATAGCCATTGATGTGTAAATGAGGGCAATCGTGTGTTAATGCGTTGGGGTTTCTGTCATCAGCACACGAGAGAGCAGTTCTATAGATGCTATTTTTTATGTTTTTATAGTATCATTTTTTGTTCCCGTCAAAAGATAAAGGTAAATTTCATTTTTTTTATTTTAATTAATTTTTTCATTGTATTTATTTTTTGCAGTACAAATTATGCAGTAATATTTCTGGTTTACAAGCACATATTTTAGTATTTATCCAGTATTATTTATATGTAACCAGGCAGCTCATTGCATTTGATAAATATATTTTATGCACTATTATAAATTTGTATTTATATTGCATTTTTACACTACTTTTATTTATTGTATCCAGGACGTAGCAGCTTTGGAAAGTCAACCTCTTCTGGGATTTTCAGTCCGAACAGAGAAACCCAAATCTTCCCTGCATTTTAAACTTTATCACAAAGACACGCTGTACTACATCTTCAGAGCGAGCGACAGCCAGATCTGTGACAGGTGAGTGTAATATAAAATACATTTGAAACACTCCATGTTGTTGATATTTTTGCCATTTAAACGTCACAATCATTTTCCTCCTATAGATGGATTGAAGCGATCCAGCAAGCCACGGTCCTCTAACCCTCTCTTCCTCAACCGTTTCCAGAACAAACCATCATACAAACGACACACACATACATTAAAATGGATTAAAATGAAGGCACACCGCATTTGCGTGTGCAGTTGCTACTATGAAGTTGTGCTTAAGTTGTTTAAAAGTGTTGTGAAATGAAAGTTTTTAGTTATGAAATACTTCTCCATAACATATCTGATAATGCATTTGCATAATATACTACACATCCTTTTATTATGCTGTTATATTTATGCTTTACGGCAAAAACACTGTAACCAGTTAGTTGCATTTAATAAATGCATTTTTATACAATTTCATTTCAGTATGTTGTCATTTTAGAATGTACAGTCAAACCAAAAATTATTCAGACACCAGATCTAGTTTTAGATATTTGTTTACTAGGTGGTGCAGGACACTATAGTTCACTTATGCAAATGAGGATAGCAAAATAAAGTAAACTGTGACATGTTATACCCAAAAATTCTTCATGCAGACACTTTGACCGGACCATGTTTTGCTTAAGTGTTTTTTCTTTAATTGTTAATTCGCATTTTTACACCACAGACTGAACAACATGAAGCATTGCTTGGTAATTGTTTGACCTAAATTGGTATTATCTAATCGTGTACTTAAATTTAACAGCCGACAGCTTTTCAACCGAATTCATTACATACCTTTCTATCAAAGTTATCTGGCATTATCAAGAGGAATTTGTTCTGACACAGTTTAACTCAGTTCTTTTTTTGAATATATTGTAGGCTACTCAACTATTTCTTGTGGCCTATCAGTATAGAGTATTACCCAGCCTTAGGGTTAGTCACCTGAGGTAATACTCTGGTAACAGCTCCAGCAGGACAGGTAGGGGGTGAGACTGATCTCGACTGGGTCAGGGGTCACACTGCCTGCGTCACAAGCTCCTAAGATGGCGTTTTGATGACGACGGGAGAAGCGAGGACCCCTGCCCTTGTTTACAAGGTATTTGAAAATACAGTGTATATGTGTTTGTTTATATGTGTCTCATATAACTATGATATAAACATCGGCGCGTTGTTGAACTGAGGAACTGATGGTGATTATTATAACAACAACGGCTTTAAATGCGTTTCGTGATACGCTTACCTAAGGTATCATTTCCTGTTGTTTTTATTTTAAACGATCTTTAAACTGTTCATTGTTTACCTCTTAGCAGACATCCATATCGTCGTGGTAGAGAGTATAAAACAATAAATGTGTGATTTACACGTCTATAAACGCTCAGTGTCCTGGGTTCCGCATTTAGAAAGACAGGTACGTGTATATTTAACGTTACCTCAGACCCAGGCGGGGGTTGTTCGCGGACGTGCTGTTTTCGACGAGCAATTGTTGGGTTTTATTTTGCTAACATTTTTAAATGAAACCAAAACACATTTTTAAAACGCGTGTCGTTTCGCAATCTTGATCAAAGACCAGCCCTAATTAATTAGCACATGCGCATTCAGGTCTTCAGGATCTTAAACTGTTAATCTGTAACTCGTAGTCATTATTTGTTCAACATTGTTGTTGTTTGAGGCTCAGTAAAACACAGTAAGAAACCGAAAAACGGGCGATGATTGTTATTGTACTGTAATTATGACTATTTTGCCAATGTCTTAAAAAACTACCATCGAACCGGAGCTTCTGCTGAAATGCTGTTTATGCAGTTTTTGCCAATACTGTAAAATCATAATAAACTGTAGTGTATGCTTTAGGAATCGATTTAATTTTGTTTAATTGTTAGTTTTTTTTGATGACTTGGCTGAGTTACAGATCTTTTATTGTAGTAACAATAACTTGAGGAGTATCAAAATATGTGGTTACGTTTTTTGGTAAGGGGTAACGCTTTTAATGCCTTCGAATCACTTCTTGTGTGAACTTCAAGACCACAGTAGCGTGCAAACGTACAAATCTCATTCATTGTTTGTTATTGGTTGAGAATTTTTTTTTAATCAGTAGCATTTACACGCATTGTAATCAATCATAGTTGGTTACTATACACTCCCAAACTACTCATTGTGTAAAAAGTGCTGGGTAGTAACTGATTACATGTAATCCGGATTACATAATCAGATTCCAAAAAGTAAGTACTTGTAATTCGAGTATATTACATGCGCAATCAGATTACAGTTACTTTTTTATGGATTACATATTATTCACACAATGGCAGTAAATTATTGATTATATATTGATGCTCCTTAATTCTTCTTCTTTCTTTCTTTTTTTAATTTTCCTTTCTAAAAATCCTACTTTATCATAGAATTAAGCTTTGACTATTCACAATAGTCACATGTTGTGTAAATAAATTTGCAAACCATGCTTCTGAATTTGAAGGGGGAAAAGCACATCTCAAGCTATTAGACCATGTATGAAACAAATAATGATGCAAGTTACTAAACACTGGTGATGTATAGCTATGAAACACTGTCTTCATCATATCCAGTGACCTTCAGTAACTGTTGATTCTAGAAGTCAGGACAAAAATATTTCCGACCTGGCAGACTTTGGGCATGTCACTGTCTTCATGTTTATTAATGTTTGTTCATATAATGCAGGGATTCCCAAACGTTTTTTGTTTTGTGGAAGTTGATACTTCAAATAATTTAACAACATATCTGCATGTTTACAGTTATCTGATGTCGGTTAATGGTCACGGTAACATGCAAGTAAACAAATATATATATATTTTTATTGTTAAAGTGTTTAAATTAGTTTTATTTTACATTTTCATTATTTGATTATTAGCTTTTTTTTTCAATTCACAAGCCCACTGCAGTTCTTACATCAAGCCCAGTTTGGGAAACCCTGTTGTAATGTAATGTTTATTTTGTTTGTAGTTTTTTGGATTGTATTTTGTGTATTTTATGATGTTGATATAAATGCTATATGTTTTTTTTTTCTCTTTGCTTTTTTTAATTTTTATTTATTTTTAGGTTTTTTCATTTTTAAGTTCTCATACTTTTTTGCTTCAAATCAGCGTTTAAGTACTGATGTATTATAGAACTCAATAGAAATCACTTTTGAACTCAATTGACATTATAACATTGACACAATTATTTATTGATTGTGACTTTATAATTATGACATATGACAACAACAAGGAATCTAAGCACTTTATCAGTAAAAACGTTGGCATAAAAGTTTGTTTTTTCCCCCCTACTGGTCATCCCGTTTTTTGTTTGTTTGTTAAAACAATGCAGATATTAGCGATTATCCTTGAGGGTTTGTGTCACATCAAAATAACATCTAGCCGTCCTTTCTTACAGTGACACCAATGCAAAGCATCAAGGGTAGGCGATGGAGCTCCCAAACTACGCCAGTCAACTGCTTCTCCAGCTCAATCAGCAGCGCTCCAAAGGCTTCCTGTGCGATGTCATCATCATGGTCGAGAACACGCTCTTCCGGGCCCACAAAAGTGTCCTCGCCGCCACCAGTCACTACTTCAAGTCCCTTGTCCTTCACGATAACCTCATCCACCTTGACCCTGACATGGTGGATCCAGTTGTTTTCCAGCAAATTCTGGATTTCATTTACACCGGCAAGTTGGCAGATGAGACCTTTGAGGGTGTGGATTTAAGCTCTCTGCTCACCACAGCTAACTTTCTCCAGCTCAATGACCTCACAAACCTGTGCTCCAGTAAGATCAACCAAAATGGGTCCCTCAATAGCGTGGCTCGTGGAAGCTCCAAATCTTCAGTTCGCCTGTATGAAGACCACTCATCAGACACTGAAACATACACGTGTATGACGCCCCCCAAAAAATGGCATAATGCTGAAAGTAGATGCATTTCGAGGAAAAAGCAGGACTTGGGGTTGGATTTGTCTAAGAAAAATTCAAATTCTGAGACAACAGGTAACGACGGAGTTTTTCTATCTAGACCCATCTCCAACAATATGCAGTTGGGAATAAATGGGAAGTGTGTTCCAAAGGAAGAGAAGTGGATAATTCCTTTGGACGGAGCTCAGGAAAGAAAAAGGGAGGGATCCCGAAGAAAATCTAAGGTCAATGGTTACATTCCTCTTAGCAGGGCTGGAAGTCAGTCAAGCCAGAATCAGACCTTCACTTTACAGTTGTCTGTAAAGAAAGAGAAAGGAATTGGAGGGAAAACAGATGAAATTGACGGCCAAAAACCAAACAATGGCAGCACCAATTTTGTTTATCAAAAGGAGACCTTTCTCAAAGAAGCTGAAGGGGACAACCCATACGTTTGTATCCCATGCGAAAAGGGTTTTCCCTCCTCGGAGAGTCTTAAATCCCATGTGGAAAGCCATTTGGATGAAGATCTGGATGTGAAGGTTGAGGATGAGGAGGAAGAGGAACGTGACGGAGACACTGGAGCCACCAGAGTCTCGCCGGAAGCTCCCGAAAGCCTGGATCAAAGTCCGTTAAAGTCCCTCAAAGATGTCGACACCGTGCGTCCCTTCCCTTGCAACATTTGCGGCAAGATGTTCACGCAGCGTGGCACTATGACCCGCCACATGCGCAGCCACCTCGGTCTAAAGCCATTTGCGTGTGAGGAGTGTGGCATGCGCTTCACCAGGCAGTACCGCCTCACTGAGCACATGCGTGTCCATTCAGGGGAGAAACCGTATAAGTGCCAGGTCTGTGGTGGGAAATTTACGCAACAAAGAAACCTCATTAGTCATATGCGGATGCATACCTCAGTATCTTAGAACAGGTCAAAGAGCCCTAAACTAGGATAACACAGAAACCCAGAGTTCTTTTAACTAGGGTTCAGTTTTCCAACAAGTTCTCCAGAACACTACAAAGATTCCTCTAGATCTTCTTTACAGGGGTTTCCTTTTTGAGCTAATGAAGGGTTTAGTTTCACCCACAAATCTTCTACGATTCTGCAAAGAGTCATCTAGGTTAAAAAGGAAACCTCTGTAGTGTAATCTACAACACATGTCAAACTCTGGTCCTGGAGGGCCACTGTCCTGCAGAGTGTAGCTCCAAAACACCTGCCTGGAAGTTTCGAGTAATCCCAAAGACCTTGATTAGCTGGTTCAGGTGTGTTTAATTAGCGTTGGAGCTAAACTCTGCAGGACAGTTGCCCTCCAGGAGCTGAATTTGACACCCCTGATCTAGGGTACTATTTTGGAAACACGTCCTATAAAGATTCCTCTAGATTTTCTCTACAGAGTTTACTTATTGAGCTAATTTAGGGTTCAGTTCGGGCCACACCTCCTCTAGAATGCTACAAAAATCCACTAGATCTTCTCTACAGCGATTTCTTTGTTGAACAAATCTAGCTTTCACTTTCACCCACAAATCCTTGAAAATTTTACAAAGATTTTTCTAGCTCAACATGGAAGCAGCTGAAGATCTAGAGCAGTCTAGATCTCTTCTCAGATTTTTCTGGGGATCCTACACCATTTCAAAGTCTTGCAGTCTAAATGAGGAGGACATCCAAAATGCACAGTGGTGGACAGGTTTGAGAAGCACTGATCAAGATCAGGGGTAGCCAACCTTGCACCTGGAAGGCTACCTTCCTGCAGGCTTCAGTTCCAAATCTGCGCCAACACACTCGGAACACCTTGACTAGCTGGTTCAGTTGTGTTTGGTTAGGGTTGGAGGATGGTAGGGTCACTCGAATCCAGACCTGGAGGCCCTGCAGGGTTTTGCTCAAACACTGATCAAACTCGCCTACCTGTAACTCTGCAGACCTTGATTAGATTCTTCAGGTGTCTTTGATTAGGGTTGGTGCTAAAAAAATAAAATAAAATTGTGAAACCCTGATCTAGAATTAGAATTCTGAGGATTTGTGGCTAGAACTAAAGCCTAAATTTTCTCAAAAAAGGAACCTCTGTAATCTATTCTAGAGATCACCTGTGGCCACAAATCCTCTAGAATTCTATAAAGTTTAATTTAGATCTTCTTCAGACACTCTATCTTTTGAGCTAATATAGGATTCCATTTGGATCACAAGTCATTTAGAATTCAATGAAGAATCCTCTCCAAAACGAAACCCTAGATGATCTCAAAAAAGGAAACCTCTAGTCTATTGCAGGGTTGATGTTTGGCTACAGTTCCTCTAGAATAATATAAAGATACACTTAGATCTTCTCTAAATACTTTACATTTTGAGGTAATCTAGAATTCCATTTGCATCACATTTAGAATTCTACAAACAATTCTCTAGACTGATTTTTACTGATTTCCTAATTTAGGATACATTTTCATTCACAAATTCTCCCAAGATTCCTCTAGTTCAAAAGGAAACTTCTGTAGAGAAGATCCGAAGCATTCTATTTGTGGCATTCTTTCAAAACTAGATTATTTCAAACCTCGTATACCTTGTTGTTTAATCTAGGGTTCAAAAGGGTTTCTCTACGGAGTTTACTTTTTTAGCTAATCTAGAGTTCAGTTTCCACAGCAAATCCTCTAGAATGCTATAAAGAATTATCTAGATCTTTGTAGAAGAATGGTGCTGCCGTTCCCTGATAAGCATAAAAATGCCAACTTCAGCCAATACCTGCTGTTATACCTCTTTCTTCATACCTTCTTATTCTTGTGCATGAATTGTTTGTTATTGTTAGTGTGTAGCTAAAAAATATCAAGTTTATCCACTTAGCGATGTAGTTTAATCGATTACCTCAAATAGCTAGTAATCCTCTCAGAACTGAAACAGCCGAATGTTCCTGGTGATACCAGTTATTTTACAGCAGTGACTTGCGATACCTCTCGAATGTAATTTAGGAGTCATGATAGAGTTTATGCTTCAGAAACAGGCCGCTGTAATAAAGCTATCTGGGTTGTTTACTTGAATACACAAACTTGCTACCTCAGATTAAACCAAACCCTCTGATTAGCCTGTATGAGATTAAAAATACATATTAGAGAAGAGAAACTACACAGTGTCTTCCATATTACAGTCACTCTGTCTAGTTTAATTAATGAGCTTAAACTGCAGACATCTGATTCAGAACAGAGGAAAACATACTGCCTGTGTCAGTATACACTTTTCAGGGGGTCAGGTAATACTTCACTGTAGGGTTGCGATCTGAGCTAGTGAAGTAGTATTGCTTGAGCAATTGGGGTGTTTTGATGTACAGTTCCAAAGAAATATTGAATGTTGAAATGCTTAAGAAATACTGTAAAACTATAACCAAATCTATATTCTTGCTAAATATTTAAGTCTAATTTATGCTTCTTTCAATTCAGGTTTATAGCAAGTCTTTCTTCTTTTTTCAAGGGTTTTCTTTTGGGTTTTTCTTTCCTTTTCTTATTTTAATGCGTCAACCAATGGTTTAATTTATACAGCATGTTGTCCATATTTTCTTGTGGCATGTGCATTATTCTTATGAATTTAAAACAGTTAGGTTTAGCAGATTGCATTCATGCATTTAGTGTTGAAACGAGACCAAAAGCGTAAAATCAATACCTACTGTAAATATCTTTGGGTATCTTGACATGTTATTGTTATCAGTTGATATATTACTGAAACTTTTACTTATTCAGAGATGACATTTTCTTATTGTGTTTTAATTTCTCTACACCATGTTTGTTTTAAACTACCTCTGGTTGGGTACCAGATGATGGGTTTTCATCATGCTGGAGGGCTTTTTAAACAATACCTAATTTCGAGGTTGTATTCATTTGTTATCTAGTAATATCAAAAGAGGTACTTTAAATAATAGATCAACTAGCCTAAGATTTGATTCGCTGAATTGACTTTTCAGGCACTCTTTGATTGTTTTGTGCTTGCTTTTTCTCTCTTTTTGCTTTATATTGAGATGATTATTTGACACTGTCTGTAAATAAATAGGATTCTAGAATATTCAGAAACTGTTTAATACATAATGGGACTTGAAACTGAACTTCAAAACTGTGACAACACTTTCATTTGCATCCTCTGCAAACCTCAGGGAACATTTTAGGGACACATCCCAGTTAACTTTTTGAACCATAAAGCGCCATTAACCAATGTTTTTGCAGCTGTTTGTCTGTTTTGTTTTTTAGATTTTTTTCAATATTCTCTACAACTGACACAATGCGCCTTCAGGAGGTTTGGCAGCTCTTTGCATTTGCAGTACAGGTTTGTGTGTGTACATGTATGGTCTTGATGTGGTTTTCAAATGCTTTTGAAATGTCAAGTACTTTGTTCTGAAATGATGATGCTAAAGTATTTGCAGCCTGTTTATGAAAACCAAAGCACATTTTCACTCTGAAGAATTTAAGGTCCTATTGTATATAACATTGTTCTCAGTTATGACATTAAATAAAATTAAATGCTGATCAAAAAACTACACTTTCCCATTTGCTTTTTATTGACTTTATTGACAAAAGAAAATACTTAATTTTTGGAATCTGATAATCCAGATTACATGTAATCACTTACTACACAAGGCACAAAGATCAAAGACCTTCAATCAGTTTCAAAAGACAAAAATCGCACAAATGCTGATATTCAGAGGAAATGGCAAGATTAAAAATAGCATAGACGTTAATAAAAAAAAAAGTGCTGAGATGAGATTTTGTGCCATTTATGGTAAAAAAAAAAAAAGGTGTGTGGGTCATCTTGCCTAGTCTTACCCGACTTCTGTTTGAAATGTTCATCATCGCAAACTGCAAACTATACCATACTATTTTAAACAATAGTATGCAGTATATAGCCTATACTGCACAGACTGCAGAATTCTCAGAAAAAAAGGTAGCCTACAAAAGGGGCAGAATCTTTTTGAAAGGCACCAATATGTTCCATTTTGGTACTAATATGACACAAATATGTACCTTTAAGGTACTAAAAGTCATCCTTTAGGGGGGAATAAGATACAAATGTGTGCCTTTTGAAAGGGTCCCGTCCCAGTGACAACTTTTGTACCTTTTTCTGAGTGTAACTATAGTGCTTTCATATGTTGTCCAGTAGGTGGCGGCAAGAATCCACACAACTAGGTGAAAACGATCGGCATTATTCACTTTGTGAGCAGCTCTGTGAGATGTAATTTAAGGGAATTTGAGCTTTGAGAAGGGGAATTTTGCAAATACTTCAGGGTTAGGTTTTGGCCGATAGTTTGGTGAGGTAGTATTTGATATTTCATCAATGAATTATATGTTTCTTTGAATGCTTTCACTTTAAGCGTCATTTTGCACCTCAATTAGCAGTGACAGCTATATACAGTGGGTACGGAAAGTATTCAGACCCCCTTCAATTTTTCACTCTTTGTTATATTGCAGCCATTTGCTAAAATCATTTAAAGATATTTTTTTTCTCTTTTCTGCATCTTTATATGATTCCGGCGGTTTTTCTGTTGCACCACAGCCTTCATCTTCCATTAGACGCCTACCTGTTACAGATCTGCATCCCCACACAAGCCAGCTGAGTCCTCTTGTCCTTAAGCTCCAGTGAACTCCAGATAAGGCCCAGTGTTTTCACATGTAAATGACGGCTGTATTGTTAGCACAGAGTGGCTCGGAGGGCTTCTGCGTTGTTATCTGATGGTGTGCAGGCCCTGCCGGGGAGGACGATTGAGGCTCGGGGTCTGGGACGGTGGCAGGCTCAGGTCGCTCAGAGAATAGCACAGCTGGCGGCGTCCCACGTGCGGCTCCTGAGCACAGAGAGAGCAGACACTCTGAGCAGGGTGGGAACTCACACATTAAGACCTCTACAAACAGAGAAATCCCCATTGTGGCATTATCAGAGCGTGGCCAGCTTGTGCTGCACACACACAGACAACAAGTACACAGAGAAAGAAACATTCAGAGCAGCTGAATAAGAAGTCTTTGCCCACTTTGCTCTTGTTATCTCACTTTTGCATAATGTTTGCATAGTTAATGTTTCGGTGACCCACTCTGTTTTGCTTTCTTATTTTAACCTTTTAAACTTAAATTCAAAAGGTTAAAGATGCCAGTTCACATGTCTTGTTTTTTTGTGGACATTTTTTGATCAACCAGAGGTCATTTTAAAACCCACAAAGGAATCTTTTTTTTTATGATACACAAAGTTTTTATTCACTGGATTTTAAATAAACATACTTGCGCATACTTAAAGACGCCAGAAATAAATTCTCTGATCTGAAATATTGATAAAATATAATCAGCATAAAAGACGTGAATGTTGACAAAATGGTAAATAAGTAAGTAGATAGATAGATAGATAGATAGGAACAGACAGACAGACAAATAGATAGATAGATAGATAGATAGATAAAAGAGTGTAATAACCTAATCATGATCAGGTGATTTAATTAAAACAAATATAAAGTTTGTCCACACATAATAAAATAAAATTAAATAATATTGTGATGTTTTTATCAGCTGTTTGGACTCTCATTCTGATGGCACCCATTCACTGCAGAGCATCCATTGGTGAGACACTGATGTAATGCTACATTTCTCCAAATCTGATGAAGAAACAAACTCAACCTAATCGTGGATGGCCTGAGGGCGAGCACGTGTTCAGCAAATGTTTATTTTTGGTCTAGCTATTCCTTTAACGGGTCAAAGAGATGCAGTAAATAGTAGTAGAGAATAAAGATCCTCACCAAACTCACAACATCAAACACATTCGAATTCAGCAAAAGCAAGTTCATTTCAAATATGCACAACATTGCATGTGCACTCATTATTCATCACTGTAATGCTACATTTCTCCAAATCTGATGAAGAAACAAACTCATCGACATCTTGGATGGACTGAGGGTGAGTAAATATTCAGTAAATTTTAAGTTTTGGGTGAACTCTTACTTTAACACTTTGAGGATGAGCCAGAAATGAGCTAATAAATAAATTAAATGTGTTGTACAATCAAGGCAGGTCGCATCTCCGAAGTGTCCTGCAGTCGGTATGTGTTTCTGTCCAGCGCATGTCAATTCACAAACACACGAAGGACTAGGGAATGTCACTTTGTCCAGTACATTCCAGGTTGCAAGGTGGAAACGGACTGGAAAAGACAAAAATGATGCTGTAACGTGCGCTCGCACAATAGAGGGCAGCGTAAGGGTCAATGAGGCTTATTGTAAAGCGCATTACAGGAGCCGACGTAATGTTGGCAGTAAAATCACGACGTGTGTGTGGTCTCAAATGAGCAGCGTTACACTTTATCAAGGCCCTGTGCTTGTCTCCCGGTGATATATGAGTTTCTGTATCAGTAATAAATGTAATGTGCTGTGTGTGCATTCGATGAATACTCTTGTGTATGTGCTCGAGCTCGTACGCAGACGCATTTATCAAAAACAGCGCTTTATCAGCACGCTGCTTTCGCCATGTCTGTTCGCTTATGAATATTCCTGCGGCCGGCCAGAGCGGAGCTGGGTCAGAAGCACACAGCCACAAAAGAACACGGAGAAGAAAAGGCAGAAAGTGTAGCAGTTTTGGTTTGGAGTTGGGCTTTTGTTCGCGGCTCTACACCCTCCCCTTCAGCGGGTCAACGGCGAGGAATGGAGGCCTATTCAGCGGAGGGAGTGGTGCTGCAAAAACACCCCTCGGCCCGGGACGGTCACCAGCTCCTCTCTGTGTCTGAGGGTGTCAAAGGGGCCGGAGGGATCCACCCCTGAACTCAAACATCACTGTCTGCTCCGCGAGTGACTGACGTGACACGACTAGAAGACTCCCATTATAGCCAACAAAGCTGTGTACAAAAAAATACTTAAACAGGACTGCTTTGGCATCTGCAGCAAAGTGGTATAAGCAAATAGTTCACTTAAAGTTTATTAATAGTGATATTAGTAATAGTACATATTTATGTTCTTTGCATTTTATTATCTTTTATATTGATTGTTGGAAATATCACTGTGAAACTGAGCTTGCATTTAAACTTAAATCAAAATGCAAAGTGATTCTTTATTGATTGTTCAAAATACAGCTGGAAAAAAGTTTGGAAAAAATCTACTATAGTTCCTGTAGCTAAGACTAGGTCCCCACAGGAGCTAAATTATTTCAGGCCGGTAGCTCTTACTTCATTAGTTATTAAGTGTTTTGAGAAAGTAGTTAAAGGTGAAATTTTACAGCAGTCAAAAGATAGACTTGATCCATTGCAGTTTGCATTTAGACAGGGCACGAGTTGAGGATGCTAACCTTACCTTGCTGAATTATCTGTTTAGTGACTTGGAAAGGCCCAAGACCCATGATAGATTGTTATTTATTGATTTCTCTTCTGCTTTTAACACAATAAAGCCACATTTGTTGGTAGAGAAATTCGTTTCTCTTTTTAACTTTTTAATATTTCTGGATGGATTTTGGACTTTTTAGTAGATCGTCTTCAATGTGTTAGAGTTAATGGTGTTCATTCTGATTTTCAGTATTGCTCTACTGGGTCTCCTCAAGGCTGTTGTCGATACACATAAATATTTGGGGGTGGTTATAGACAAGAAGTTGACTTTCCAATTCAATGCTTTGGCTGTCTGTAAAAAGGTTCAACAAAGATTGTTTTTTCTGAGGAAATTAAAATCTTTTAGAGTTTGTTCTTCTATGATGACACTGTTTTATAAACAATTTATTGAATCTGTCCTTTCTTTTTGCATTGTGGCATTGTACGGTCATTTGAGTTTGTCAAATAAGAATAAGTTATGTAGTCTGGTGAAGGAGACAGGCACGGGCCTGCTGACATTTTTCAAAATTCTGTCTTTAAGAAAGCCCAGGTTATTCTTTGTACTACTGACCATCCACTACATACTGAGTTTCAGATGTTGCAATCAGGCAGTCGTTTTAGAGTCCCTGTATGCAGGTCGAAAAGAACTAAAGAGTCATTTGTTACTGTGGCCATTAAGTTATTGAACAAGTCTGGTGGGGAGGAGAATGTATTTGGTATTCAAAATTTATGAATTTGAACAGTGTTTGATCAATTTTAATCTATGTTTTGGGAATTTGTATAATGTTACATTGTATGTTCTTGTAGGTGAAATGGTGATGTGTGCATGGATTGTGGTTAGTGTACTGGCACTTCGCTGCGATTCTAGTTTCCCTAAACGGGACAATAAAGTCGAGTCCGAGTCTGAGTCTGAGCCTGAGCTGTGAAACTGTGAAACTGAACTTTCTTTGTGTGGGTATCTGATTCAAATTATTTTTGTAACCAGTGGCTTAAAAGTTGATTGGGGAAGTCGTGGCCTAATGGTTAGAGAGTCGGACTCGTAACCCAAAGGTTGCAGGTTCGAGTCTCGTACCGGCAGGGATTGTAGGTGGGGGGAGTGAATGTACAGCGCTCTCTTTCACCTTCAATACCACGACTGAGGTGTCCTTGAGCAAGGCACCGAACCCCCAACTGCTCCCCGGGCAGCAAAAAATAACTGCTCGCTCCGGGTGTGTGTGTTCATGGTGTGTGTGTGTTCACTACTGTGTGTGTGCACTTTGGATGGGTAAATGCAGAGCACTAATTCCGAGTATGGGTCACCATACTTGGCCACATGTCACGTCACTTTCATGTCACTTTAAAAAAAGAGCTATTCTGGGTGAAAACAGTTACAGTTGAAAAGGTTGAGCTTGCATGACGCCCAAACTAACTAGATCAAATTATTTAATTTGTTTGTTTGTTTTTTTTATCCTCTCCTTATTCTACTTTAATTATTGAAATTTTCTGAAAATGTTCTATTGAAATTTATTTTTTATTTGGCTGGAATTTAATTCTCTTTTTTTTTGTGTACACTTATAATGGAATGGACAATGGCCTACTGTATTACCTTTCTGAGGCATCTAAATTATCAACATGATCAAAACTTTGCTGAAAATCCTGTTGTACACAATCGACTACATGCCTTCTGTCATCTCAGTGATAGTTTATACTTTTTAGTGAGCAAAAGACCCTTTTAATATAGCCTAACTCTAAAAGCATCCACATTGAGCTCACGGTTCATGTGTCTCTTTTTATATGGTTAGTAATATCTCAAGATGACAATTTACTGGACTGAAGCAACTTAAAGGTTTAAGGTTTAAATTCTCAAAACTATCACTTTCAGTGTCTTTAAAATCAACATTTTGATTACTGGCAGCTTATTCACAGCATCCACCATCAAATGACAGTGACACTTCATTGTGTACAGTAACTGCTCTGCAGTAAAGTCTTTCAAGTTCAGTTTTGTTTTATGCCTGCGGTAATTATGAGTGAAACATCACATCATCTTTGTGTATCAAGCAGTGCCACCTTGAGGATTAAATGCATTATTATTATTAATTAGATACTTAATTATTGTTGAGCAGGAAAAATATACTTACACTATTACATACCTTAGGTCGCTACCGACCCTATATACTTTTTACAAAAAAATAAAAAATAAAAATTCTCATTTTTTTTTCCTGTTATATTGTTTATAATGAATAGATGATAATAAATAGATTGGATAAAAAAATTGTGTTTTTCCTCCTGAGTATGAACTTCATATTCTCATTATATCGTGCAAGATTTTTATTCCTGACTATTATATGTCACGCTTTACAGGGTTAATTCTTCCATACAAAAAAAAAGTCTGTTATTTGATTGTAAAGTTGTGTGAATAGTCATGTAAGTGGTGGAACTACTTTTCCTGGTGGATGAATACACGTCATTCCTGTGGGTGGATGTTTGTCTATGTAAACAGGTTCTTCTGTGCATGCATGGTGTCAGAGTTACAGTGTGAGCTCATATGAAGTGCTTTTGGGCTGAATGTGGCTCTGGCTCACAGAAGAGGATGCCTCTTCTTCTTCTATGGTCATTAATGAGCCTCTCTATCACCACATGAACCCTGAGCCATCTGGGGGTCTCGGCCCTCCCCTGTGTGTGTGTGTGAGTGTATCTTTCATGAGATATATGGCATTTCATGTTCATTAGTTCGGTCACATCTGGAAAACATGCAACAGCAGATATAGTTACAATAATGCACATTGTACATGCATTAAATTATAATACACACATTATGATACACAATATAAATTAATTAGATATCAGCAGTTTTGAGTATAATAACTTGCGATTTAATATGCAGGTTGGTAATTGCTAATTACAAAAATGAAGTGCGTCTGACATATACATATAGTAAGCGTTGAGTAAATATTGACTTAAAATGTGAACTAGTGCGAAACTAATCAAATATTTCATTTTTAAAAATTATATAACAATAACAATAACGCAAGTCAATAAATTATTGTTATCAATAAGAAATAATTTTATAATAATTATTACTACTATTATTATTAATACTGTTGTTGCTGTCAATTCAAATTGTTGTTGTTGTTGTCATACTCATTATTATAATGTATATGATGATGATGATGACAAGAACAACAACAATAAGGGCTAATAATAATAATAACTATTATTATTATGTATTCTTTTTAAAACAAACATTATAGTAACATTTATTATGAATAACAATAATTAATTGATTTGTTTAATCTATTATAGTCCTGGTAATAATATTGATACTTACAATAATAAAATGTATAATATTAATCAAGTTAATAATAATAATAATAATAATAATATCTAATATTGCTCGGATAATTACATTGAAAAATCAAACAATAAATGTTTCCAGTATAAATAATTATGTATTAAATATTTAGTTAAGATATTTAAAAAAATGTGTATAATAATTTATTATTAATATTGTTTATTATTATAGTGTCTATTTATTACATTATTAAAGAGTTGTTATAAGGACCGGTCAGGCAAACTGGGAACTTGTCACTCATTCCTGAGGGAAAATTCCTATAGCTACATTTCACTATTCCTCAAAAACATGAATATCTGGCCATATTTATCACAAAATCAGAATTTGTGTCCCATTGAAACCTTGACTATACCGCTGTAATTTGATGCAATTTAAGATAACTATATACTCTCTATATCTGGCCCACACTAGAGTTTTATAACTTCATTGCTGACTGCTTAATTTCAAATCTATTGCTGAATCATGCCATTTTTTTAGGCCAAACTTTGTTCACTTCCCCCCAAAAAAGTAGATATATACTCATTCTTGTTCAATAAATCAACTATTCTGCCATCTTTTTCCCACCGGTATGGGGATGAATACACTCCGATGAAAAAAGGGCAGAGAAAGGGGAAGCGGGGGGATATTTTTAGCCTAGACCTTGTTTCTGATTTGTGACCACCGAAAGCAGACTCGTTTAGCATTGCAGACACGAATAAATATGAAAAAAAAAAATACTATAGAATGTGCCTTTATGAGATCTATGGTACAGTGGGTAGGTTACATGTTTTTGTTGTTGAGGACGAAGGTTCGAATCCTGCACGCGACATGCCCTTATCCCATCCAACATGCACTTTCTTGTCTTTTGAATTCATATTGTAGGCAAAAGTTCAATTCAAGTTTCTTTTGCATGTGTTAAGTATCTCAGTTTCCTCTGCTATAGTGAGCATTAGATTAAAATCCGTTTTCTCTTTCATGTCAACGAATAAATTGTTTGAAAAGAATCTTGCTGAGAATGTTCAGTCTTATAAATCTGTTTATAGGTATGGAACCACAGAATAAAAATATAAAATGTCACAATGCTGGCATTTTTCTTGTAATTGCAAGTTTATCTCTTTCAATTCTGTTTTTTTTTTCTTCTGAATTCTGAGTTTATGTCTGGTAATTCTGATATTTTTTTTAAATACATTTTTTTTTCTGAAGTTTCTTGAAATTCTGAGTTTACATTTCACGATTCTTACTTTTTTTCCTCACAATTCTGAGTTGACATCTTGTAATTCTGACTTTTTTCTTGGAATTTCAAGAATATATTTCACAATTCTGAATTTTTTCTTGAAATTCTTATCTCGCAAATTCTGACTTTTCCCCAGAATTCTGAGTTTACATCTCACAGTTCAGATTTGCGAGATATAAACTCAGAATTGTGAGATATAAACTTGCAATTGCGAGAAAAAGTCTGAATTGTGGGGCCAAAATTGCAGTTACCTTTTTAATTCAGTGGTAGAAACAAAAACAAATAAACAAAAATATATATATATTGTAAACTCAGAATTGAGAAAAAAGTCAAAATTGCAAGATATAAACTCGCAATTGAGAGGAAAAAGTA
>NW_015555819.1:2543259-2574876 GCF_001515605.1 Sinocyclocheilus anshuiensis
AATTTTTACTTTTTTTCTCATAATTTCGAGTTTACATTTCACAATTCTGACTTTTGCCTCAGAATTTTTATGTTTACATCACACAGTTATTTTCCCCCGGAATTCCGAGTTTACATTTCACAATTCTTACTTTTTATCCTCACAATTCTGAGTTGACATCTCATAATTCTGACATTTTCTTGGAATTTCAAGAATATAGTCTATTTCACAATTCTTACTTTTTTTCTTGAAATTCTTAGTTTACATCTCGCAAGTCTGACTTTTCCCCAGAATTCTGAGTTTACATCTCGCAATTCAGATTGGAATTCCCGGAATTCTGAGTTTACACTTCACAATTTTTTACTTTTTTCTCACAATTCTGAGTTGACATCTCGTAATTCTGACTTTTTTCTTGGAATTTCAAGATTACATTTCACAATTCTGAATTTTTTTCTTGAAATTCCGAGTTTACATCTCACAATTCTGACTTTTTTCCCAGGATTCCAAGTTTATATATCGCAATTCTTGCTTTTTCACATTTGAGTTTTTTCCTCATAATTCAGAGTTTACATCTCACAATTCTAGCGACACCTGACCTGGAACACACATGCAGAATTCTGAGAAAAAGTCAGAATTGTGAGACGAGTCGCAATTACCTTTTTCAAATTTTTATTTTATGGTGTAAAAAAGCTTCCATAGTTACTTATCTGAATAACGAATCTTGAAAGGCATTTGAACTCTACCACCCCCTTGAGTACTAGCGTTTGTTAGCTTAACGAACATATATTAAAAGAAAATTTCCATCAAAAATTAAATTTCTGTAAATTTTGCATGAACTTTTCCTTCTGAAATGCACTGACCGTGATTTGTGTAAACTTAAAACCTCCAAGAATTACATCATATGTGGCCGCTGTCAAGTGTAAGGGATTTGTCTTGCCATTGATGCTTGGATAACCCCTTATTTACACTGCATTACGGCACTGACATGGCCACTCTAGTCCATGCTTGTGTTTATACCAGCACATTTCAGAAGTGTCCCAGAAGCGACTCTCTGCGCTACTTCGCTAAAGATACACCTACGTCTCCTTCAATTAAAAATAATGGCTAGTGCGATGGCTGCGAGATACGTAAACCTACCAACATCTGTCGCCATGACTTATTGCAAGAGGAAAAAAATACGTTTTAATTGCATAACACTGGTTAATGGAAACACCATCATTTCACATTAGGTTTCTTTTAATAATTTTTCTTAAATATCGCAAATGTTTTGCACAAATCTGTAATGGAAATACAGCTACTGTCTTAAACTGTTCTCAGGTTTGCTCTCAAGACACAAACACAACAAAAAGTCTCAAAAGGAACTTTTCCCAGTTAGTGTCTATACAACGCGTGCATAAATATTAGGCACGTTGATATTTTGATGATATTTTTTTTCCCAAGCACATTTTACCAATTCCAAACCACATCAACTGCAACTTTCCTGGAGTCTCCAGAATTACAAGGTGTCAGGTTCTCAGAGACTTTGCTTGGGTAAAAAATCCTGAATATAAGGAGTTTTCAGATCTCGAGCATCTCCAAAAGAGATCACAACCAGGTCTCAAACCGAGCTCAGATTTTTTGCTCAAGATACAAAAGCAAAAATCAAATATCTCAAGAAGAACACAGAGATTTCTCATTAAATTCATCCCATTTGGTTTTATTTTTACTGTATCCCAGGGAATTTTTGGAGAAACATCTGAGACCAAGTTGATACTTGACCTGAGACCACCAGTAATTCTCCCGAGCTATAAAAGTGCAGCTTCTGAGCCATGCAATTTCTCTCTGAGAAATCACATCATAACCATTAATAAAAAAATCGAATAATTTCACATATCTGATCAAGAGACGTTGAAGAGATCACAACAATGTCTCAAACTGAGCTCAGATTGGTGTTCAATATACCATTTTGCTGGAACAACTGTCCAATTGGTCTCTATTGTTGTTTCTCCCAAAGAATTTTAGGAAGAATGATGGAGACAAAAGTAGATCCCTAAAACAAAACTAAGACCACTAGAAAGTGAGCCTTCAAAGAGAACCTCTGAGCAATGTTCATCTGGACATCACATCCTGGCTCTCAGAGAATGAGACACACATACTCATCATAGCTCTTGTTTACTCCCTGACATGCACTTTTTCTCGTGTGTTTGGCGTCAGGGCAGATCCAGTCTTATTCTCTCAGCCCTACGATGCTCGATAACTCTACAAGCCCTCACCCGTTTGTTAATTAGAGACATGCTGAGCCCTCAGGTGGTACAACGACAACCAGCTTCTGCACAGTAGTCTTAATCTCATTTGAACCAATTCAGGCTGAGAATCAAGAGAAGGCATTGGCTTTTTAACATGCATTTTATATACACTACTGCTGGCAACAATGCATTTGGGCAACTATAATGGAATGACTTACAAAATTATCGCGTTAAAGGTATGCAAGTAAAAGTATTTATAATAAAATTATGAAAAGAAATATGATTTTGATTGAACTTGGCAGGACAAACTAAGAGACCAAGTAAAACGTAATATGTTGACAGCTTGCTGACAGACAGCGCTAGAGCAAAATTGTGGGGAAACAAAGACTAGACTATAAAATAATCTCCCAGTTTCTCCTTAGTGACACATAGGTATTTCATTCCCTTGAACGAATGAGTCAATGAAAAAATGTAATTAAAATTAAAAATTAAAAATAAAACGGCCACCTTTTGACCAGTAAGCAACCACCCAGAGCCCTTTGTGGAAAAGAAGTACACTTTAGCATACTTTTAAAAAGAGAATTTATTGCAGAAATAATATACTTTCAAAGAATATACTTAAAGGCAAACTTAATGTAATATTTTCATATGTATGTTAATTAAAACTAACTGAAAATGAATTATAGTTTACGTTTATATGCAATTTAAATGCAATTATTTAACAGTGCTTTTTTGAGCCGATTAAGTAGGACTAAAGTACATCCTAATATAATATGTTATAACTACTTATACGGTCTTTGAAATATGGTTAAATTGCTCTGTTGAACGTACTGACAATCATTTATGGTGAACTATAATATACATATAAAATATGTCATTTCTATTGAAAGTTGTATATGCCATGTATTTACACATCTCTAATAAAGTTGCTATTTAGTCTTTTAAAATATATTAAATTGAAATATAAATGAAATATCAAATAACACACTACAGTTAAAATGAATATCAAGTACTTTATATGTGCTTTAATATGTTAGTCAGCACATTAATAAGTGTACTTCTTCAAAGCGCAGAAAAGATTAGTAAAACAATGATTCGCACTTGTTTTTGTAGTAAAATTTAAATTTTACTCTATTACAAAGTACACTTTAATGAAACTGTACTTAAGTGTGTTAAGCAACAATCATGAAATTAACTCTATTTAACAGGATAGTTCACCAAAAAGAAGATATTTTGAAGAATGTTAATAACCAATCAGCTGACGGTAGCCATTGACTTCCATTGTATTTTCTTTTCCATACTATTGAAGTCAATGGCTGCCGTTACCAATATTCTTCAAAATATTTTCTTTTGTGTTCAATAAAGAAACTCATACAGGTTTGGAACAGTGGAGGGCGAGTAAATGACGACAGAAATTACATTTCTAAGTACACTTAAGTTGCCTTTATTTCATTAATATTATCTACAAGTACATTTTTATACACATTTAAGATGTAAAGTACACAGAAGTGCGACGGTAGCCATTGACTTCCATTGTATTTTCTTTTCCATACTATTGAAGTCAATGGCTGCCGTTACCAATATTTTTCAAATATTTTCTTTTGTGTTCAACAAAGAAACTCATACAGGTTTGGAACAGTGGAGGGCGAGTAAATGACGACAGAAATTACATTTCTAAGTACACTTAAGTTGCCTTTATTTCATTAATATTATCTACAAGTACATTTTTATACACATTTAAGATGTAAAGTACACAGAAGTGCACATTCAGTATAATTAAGCACGCTTCTTGTTCTAAACATCCTTGAAATCACATAGAAACATGCTGTAACCCACTTAAAGTTTAAAGCAAACTTAGCTAAGCAGTGGTGAGTTTTGCAATAGCAGGCATAGCAGTATTTTTTTTTTTCACAAAATCTAAGAATCTAGTTGACCATCTCGAAACCTCCAACACAAAACATTGTGCTTTAATGACGACCTCTTAAGACCAAGCCTGTGTGATTTTGCATGGTTGGAGGTCTTAGAAGTTCTCACACATGCTTTTTGTTTATTAGATTAAATGGAAGCAGGAAGAAAAGCTGAGGGTTTGCAGGAATCTTCCGCGGAGCAGCGCCGGGGTGATAGATGAGCCAAGAGCCATGAGCCAACTGATCATTAATTAATTAGAGCAATGACATAATCCGGTCACCCCGAGACCCTGTTACAGGTCACCATTATTCCTCCAAGCTCACTGAAAACTGGTTTGGAGGAAATTAAGCAACAGCAAGGAGAGTAATTCGATTATGGCACCCTGGATGTTTGTTGTAGATTCGTGTGGACGGCCGGTCGGACACAACAAACGCTGTTCAAATGCCAAACATCCTCCCCCAAACCTATAAAAACATACATGACGAATCAGGTTAGGGAATAAAAGATGGAGAGGACAATGGTGGGTGGAAAACTGGAGGATTGGCGTGGGGTGAAAGAAGGGGTGTCAAGTGATCCACAAAAAACCCTCGCTGGAATAACACTGGGGCGCTATGGGACACACAAAAAGCACAAGCACCTCTTTTCTGCTTCGCGCGACTGAAAGGGCAAGATAAGGGAATTTGGCTTTACAGAGACGGGCGGCGGTATTATGCATATGTGTTGGAGAGTTTAGGCTGATGATAATGCAGCACTTTGTTTGACAAGTCTTACTCTTTTTGGGATAGACTCTCTTTTTTGTGCCGTGTATTGTGATGTGAGGCATTAGCTGGGCTCGTCTGTGCAAAGACACGGAGGTCAAGGTCTGACTTTCACGGCCTCCGAGATCTTACACATAAACAAGCGCAGAAACGATCAGTCATTTATAAAAGATAAAAGACCAAATACAGAGGGCCTTGCCTAGGGAAATGTTTAAGATTTGTCACTACTTGTCTATTTTTTTTATATGAAAGAGGTTGCAGTTGTTGTTACAAAATCTTTTTGTTACAATCATGTGGTATACTGTACTGAAAGTGCAAATTTATTTTAAATATTCTAATTATTTAAAGTATATGTCTTTTGTAATATACAAAAGCCCCAATAAAACTAGTTAAAAAAAAAACATATTGGCTATACATAATTTATCTATTTACTTCCCTAGATGTGTATTTTAAAATCTAAATAAATAAAATACATATGTAATCATTATAGTGATACTGTTATGTAAAGCTTTAAACAATATGAAATGATACAATCATTTGGTACTGTACCCAAACTGTTAAATTATTATGCGGCTTATTATAATATATACAAACAAAAAAAACGTATTGACTAAACATTTTTCCTATTTACTTCCCTAGATGAATATTTAAAATAAAAATATACATGTAATAATTATAATAATACTGTTATGTAAAGCTTTAAACAATATTTTTCAGCTATGTTAGTTACAATATATTAACAGTATTTTTATTTTTTATTTTGCCATACGAGTAATTCAAATACACTGAAAAAAATGTGATGTAGGGATGATTTTAAAACATTTATTTTTTTCTGAGAAATTGCTAGTAAATTTCACAGATAATGACAGAAACTTAATACTTGTGAAATTTTGAAGGAGAAATACTGAAATAGCGTTTTCTTTAAAAAGTATAAATATATAGTTCAGTCATGAAACTCTAGATGGCGCATTCTGACGGGGTGTTAATGTAACTGATGATATTCAGAGAGTTAAACGACTTGGCACAAGCTGATTGGTTCATGCTGCATATGCAGCCAATGAGCTTGCTGCCTTGCATTTATATGGCTGGTTAGCATTCACTTGAGATTCCTGCAGCGCGCTTTCAGAGTTCTCTGAAACCCTCCACCTTCCCCAGCTCCACCTGTATAGATCTGCTAGGGGTTATTTTATATGCTATTTGTGCAGCAGCAGTATGTCTTAAATACTCATGGCACCGTATCGCCGTATGCATTGGCAGTAGCAAGTTCCTGTACTTTCTTGCAGCAGCAGCAATAACCAACAGCAGCAGCGTAGCAGATCTGTTCCGCCAAGACCAAATGCATTAACATTGTCATATCTATCACCATGCTAAAATGTTCAGAGAGTTGTCATGATTGAAATATATATATATATACTTTTTAAAGAAAATGCTATTTCAGTATTTCTCCTTCAAAATTTGCACCATCTAATATTGAAGGTGGGCTCTTCTGACTTGAACAACTACCTAGCAACCATCCTGAACACCCTGGCAACCGTCAAGCAACTCCACCAAAAGAGCCCTGATTGTGTTCTTCAGAGAATGTGAAGTGTAATTTGCACTGTTTTGTCTGTGACTAAACAACAATTGTAGGTTTACAGCATTAATAAGGAACAATAACAATAAAAACATAAATTACAAGGAATGGGCAGGAATGTGAAATATACATACATGTCAAACCAAACATGTAACCTAAGGGCTCTTGCGGCCTCATTTTAGATCAAATGAGCTTTCAGTTGCTATTTATGTCAAACTGAAGAGTTTCTTCCTTTATATCCATGATATTGTACTTGAAAATGAACATAATTACTTCAACCCTAGGTTAGGCTAGTCAAAGACTCTGAAACATAAACTGATCTAAAGATATATCATTAGCTCCATATATCCCACCTGAACCCCTTCAGCAAAGTTTTTTTTTATTATCCTGGATATTCGCCAACTACAGTTTCATCGGATTCTTTTCAAAGAGTAATAACATAAATCATAAAAGACTCATTGCTTGGATATTTAAGGGCAAAAAGATGAATCAGACTGTGTTTTGCAAGGCTGCGTGCGTGCGTGTGTGTATGTGTGTGTGTGTGTGTGCGTGCGTGTGTTTGGAAAATTCCAGTGTGAGGTGAACTCAAGGTAGGTTGGAGAGGTGATAGTTGAGAAAATATGAGTTTTAACTCTTTGTTTGTAGGTTATGCTGCTGTGTATGAGAAAAGTTTATTATTTTATCGTACTTTCTTCACATCTAATCCATATTAGCATCCGTTGGGAATGCTTATGAAGTAGTAAAAGGACAGGATCAGGATCCCTGTGATCTGTCAAAATTTTGGAGTGGCTTAACAAGAGGAATACGACAACTGTAGCCAAATTCCTTGACACGTCTGTGTGTGGTGGCTCTTGATGCCTTGACCCCAGCCTCAGTCCATTCCTTGTGAAGTTCACTCAAATTCTTGAATCGATTTTGCTTGACAATCCTCATAAGGCTGCGGTTCTCTCGGTTGGTTGTGCATCTTTTTCTTCCACACTTTTTCCTTCCACTCAACTTTCTGTTAACATGCTTGGATACAGCACTCTGTGAACAGCCAGCTTCTTTGGCAATGAATGTTTGTGGCTTACCCTCCTTGTGAAGGGTGTCAATGATTGTCTTCTGGACAACTGTCAGATCAGCAGTCTTCCCCATGATTGTGTAGCCTAGTGAACCAAACTGAGAGACCATTTTGAAGGCTCAGGAAACCTTTGCAGGTGTTTTGAGTTGATTAGCTGATTGGCATGTCACCATATTCTAATTTGTTGAGATAGTGAATTGGTGGGTTTTTGTTAAATGTGAGCCAAAATCATCACAATTAAAAGAACCAAAGACTTAAACTACTTCAGTCTGTGTGCATTGAATTTATTTAATACACGAGTTTCACAATTTGAGTTGAATTACTGAAATAAATGAACTTTTCCACGACATTCTAATTTATTGAGATGCACCTGTATATCAATTTCTAAACCCATGGGCTAGGTGTATTATTTTACTTCTTGGGACTAAACTGAGTCACTTTTTAGTTTATAAAATATACTTTTAAGTGTACTTTAAATGTAATAGTGGTAAACTATAAAGTACATATCTACATCTACGTTATTTTGTATTGCAACAATACTGTGAACTATACTTCAAGTTAACTTGTGTACTTGTATACTGTTAGTTTAGACAACTACATGCCAATTACACTTAAATTACTTAAACTTTTCTTAAGCATATCTTAATCAAAAGATTAAGTGTAGACTTTAGTAGTAGTTGTTGTTTCTCATACAGAAATAACATGAACTACATAAACAAGCAGAGTTATTTTTAGTTTAATAACAGCACACTTGAATAAACTTCTTTTCTGTAAGGGTCGGTGAGATCAAATATATAAAGTAGTACTATTTGTAAGTCAAACTATACATGCAAACCTTAGATTTGTTCCATGGAATTTATAAAACTGGGAATCCCGTGTTTGTTTTTAATGAGACATGCAATATTAATCTGAATTTATTTTAGAAAGGTTCCAGTTGTCCAGCCTGCACACTAAATGCTAAAGTAAATTAAAGTTATGTGGTGGAATTCCTAAAGAAACTCAACAGGTGAAGTGACTCCAAAGGGCACTTCTGGTTATAAACAGTTGTTTTAGTGAGTGAAAACAAGGCTTGGATAGCAGTTTGCATTGTGGAGCAGTTTGGTTTAAAGATTATGGATTTGTGGAAGAAGTACAAAACACATAATGTGACCCTTTGTGCACTACAAATGCTCATTTCCCAGATCCTTATGCAGTGAAGAATTTGGGAAAGTTGTTTATAAATCAATGTTTACTGAATTAGCAATGCGGATTCAAGCTAATTGCGCTAATCTCCAATAAAAGAACTGTCAACAAATCTGCATTTATATTTACTCATTAAAAACTTAAAGAAGTGACTTAATTACTCAGTTAAATATTGAGATAGTTTTAATCTAAAACAATGTCAAATGTCATTTTTACTATAGATTCACAGTACATTGTAGAAATCATGCAAACAGGAAGTTCCTACAGGTTCAAATATTGTCTTAACACATCTGAGTGAGGGGTCGGGGTAAGTAACCAAATGACTGTTGATGTATTACTGAAAGAGAGTAAATAAACTCTTCCTCGCAAACACACACGCAAGTTTACCAGCTTACTTGAATTTTCACTTCCCATTGACTTTTATAGACTAACCAAACCTGTCAAGATGCACAAAACTGGTCCTTTGCTGGTTTAAGCTGATCCTTTGCTGGTTTATGCTGGTCCTTTGCTGGTTTATGCTGGTCCTTTGCTGGTCCTTTGCCAGCACATGACCAGCATAAACCAGCAAAGGACAAGCATAAACCAGCAAAGGACCAGCTTAAAGCAGCATCACAGCATCAAAACTTACCTAACCAGCATATGCTGTGTTTTTCAACAGGGTAACTCTAAACCAAATTCTGAGTCTTTGGTAAAATCACTGTAACACATGGCCTTGAGTGCCTTGCTTTTCTAAAAGGCTACACTTTATTTTAAGGTAACATAGTTACACGTTACATGCATTTACTTTAGTAATAAATAAATTATGCATTTAATAAATCAACCAATTATGCATAATAACAAGTATCTAATCCTAAACCAAACTCTAACTTTTTGGTAAAGTCAGTGTAACAAATGGCCTTGAGTACTTTTCATTTATAAAAGGTAACACTTTATTTTAAGGTGACACTGTTACACACGCTACATGTACGTACTAGAGTAATAACAGTACATTTTCCATAATTACAAGAAACTAACCCTAAACCAAACCCTATTTAAATTAAAATGTCTTTAACACATGAGATTCAGTTCTTTGCTTTTATAAAGGGTAACACTTTATTTTAAGGTGACGTCATTACACACACATTACATGTACTTGCTACAGTAATAACAGTAAAATAAGCAAATTTACAAGTAATAAACCCTAGACCAAATACTAACCCTAAACTTAACCCTATAGTACAGTTAGTGAATTGATATTACTCGTTACTTATTTATGTAATTACATTGTAACAATCAAATTGTACCTTTTTACAGTTAACCTTATAAAATGACTAAACAGCAATATTATAGTTTAATAAATAAACATACATTGAATAATAATAATAATAATTCGACTAAACATTTCATCCACCAAATTCTGTAGATCATTAGTCCAATTACAGGTTGTTAACAACTACTAGTCACTTAACAACAGCTTTGAATATGGCTAATCCAGATATTTTTTGCAGTGAATAAAGACCTTGTTTAGTCTCTTTATGAATATTTGCCATGAGGGCATGCTTAAAAAATACTTTTGGAGACATTCGACCTCTGACATCCTGAAGCTCAGATTTTTTTTTGCTTTCCAGCGAACTTCTTCATTTGGAGTATGAGACAATGCGGCCTGCTGCTTTTGTGCGTTTGACATCCCACAGAGCCACAATATGGCCAGTCAGCGATCAATGGGGCCAAACAATTGATTTAACCCAAAGGGCTCCGCGGGGAGGGCCCTCGGGGGCTGTGCCTGGCTGGGTACCATCTAGACTGCACGCTCTCTCAATCTCTTGGCAGAGGAGTATGAGACGGCCGGCCCTGCGAAGGTCTCTTCCAGGGGCCGGGGGCCAACAGGCATGGGCGGATGGGCTGAATGCTTGTCTACATGCTGAACTTGATTTCTGGAGTTTAAATAATGCACCTACACACACACACACACACACACAAACACACATTTCTAGGCCATATGTAGCCAACAGATGGGTGAGCGGGAAATATTTTAAAACTTACGGCTGCTTATAACATCCATACAACAATAGCCCAGAGGAAGCTGTTATTGCTTGGAGGTTGTTCTTTCAGAGCTCACAAGACATCGGACATCTCACTTGATAAATTTAAGAATCAGTCTTGTCTAGAAGTTTCTACTATAATTGAAATTTCAGATTTTTGCTGGCAGATTTTAGCGTCTTGGCAAATCTGAGCAGAGTTTTAGCCGTTACTGAGATCTTGTCTGAATTGGAGAGAAGATAGATGTGAGATTACTGGCAGTGTTGGAACATACCACAATGTCATAAAATTAGTAAGTGAAACCACAGACTCCTTTGCTGCATACTGTTAGCATTTGCATTTAGCATCTAGCTAAATGTATTACCCTACATAAGAAATCGCTTACTTAAAGGTTCTCAGATATAGAAACTGCTTCAGACTTGCATTCGTTTTAATTTTTGTTCCACTGAAATGTTTAAAGTGAACTGTCACAAACTTCTTTTCTATCGTACAAGGAGTTGTGTGTAATATTAGCACAACTAGCACAGAAAGGCTCAGGTAGAAATCCTGCATAGATCTGATCATGACAAACAAGCTATAATCTTGTCATAGTATGGAGAAGGTGTGAAAATATTATTCATTTTGTGCATATTGACAGTAGAACACATAAAATGCTACTTATAAATTAGCCTGAACAAGTCAAACAATTGAGCAAAAATGTCATTTTTATCGCAGAATGTCGTAGAAATTACACTGTATCTGGAAATTTATCTGGATTTACTTACGTAATATGACAATATTGAATAAAACACTACAGTTACCATTATAATCAAGTATTTTTAAAGTCAACATATCAAAAGTGTACTTCTTTAAAGCATAACCAATAATAATAATAATAATAATAATAATAATAATAATAATACTAATTTGACATTATTACAAAGTTCTCTTTTTTAAAAAGTTTAGATTTTTTTTTTTTTTTACTTTAATATACTTTCAATGCATATTCAATACAATTAAGCACACTACTATTTTTTTTACAAAGGCATTCTTGAAGAAAAAGCATATATTAATTGGCCATCCCACTCTTTCCTGTTGCATTTCCCTACAGATGAGTGTGGAAACTGGCTCAGGGAATGTTAATATTCCATAAGCATCAGTAGAGACACACCAGGAGGTGATTCCTTTATGTGTCTGGACCATCTGTTGAGTCCAGAACCAACACAGACAATCCACACACAATAAAACAAGCCTGTGTTATACATGCTCACACACACACTCAACTCTCACACATATGAACAAAACAACAGGTTTACTTACAATTGCTGGATATTAATACGTCTCTGGTCACTAACACTACTTGTATAGAGGCTGCTCTTTGATAGCTCAAGAGATGTAATGGAGGTCTCAGTTATGTTTGATATTAGTATTAATTTTCAGAAGATCAGAAGTCGTCTCAAAGTCAAATTTATATAAATTCAAACAGCTAAACTGCTTGCATCCATATTTCCAAAACATATTCACATTAGATATCACTGTCAATCATCACACATTCTAGAGTCGCTCCTGTTCTCCATTCACACATGGAATAATTGTGGCTTCACTTCTAAATTTAATCTGTTTAAATGTAATTGTCACTCTGTAAACCTTTGAGAATGTACGTTGGAATATAGTTCTCTACTGGTCAAAAGTTTGGAATTATTATTATTATTTATATTTTTTAATGTTTTTGGAAGAAGTCTCTTCTGCACTTATTTAACCAAAATACTATTTTAATAAATTTTAAAATATAGCTTAATCCTGTGATGCAAAGCTGAATTTTCAGCACCATTACTCTTCAGTCATCAGTCTTAAGTGTCACATGATCCTTCAGAAATCATTTTAATATGCTGATTTATTGCTCAGTTTTTATCAATTATTATTGGTTCTCAGTTATGAATAATAGTTCTTATTATTATCAGTTTTGAAATCTGTTTTTGCTGCTTAATATTTTTGTAGAAACAGTGATACATTTTTTCCAGAATTTTTTGATGAATAGAAAATTAGAAAGAACAGCATTTATTGAAAATAGAAATTTTTTGTAACATAAATTTATTTTCTGTCACTTTTGATCAAATGAATGCATTCTTTCTGAATAAAAGTATACATTTCTTTAAAAAGTGTTTAAAAATATAAAGCAGCACAACTGTTTTCAACAATAATAATAATCAGAAATGTTTCTTGAGCAGCAAATCAGAATATTAGAATGATTTCTGAAGCATCATGTGACACTGAATACTCTCACAGGAATAAATGGCATTTTAAAATATATTCATATATAAAAGTCTTTTAAATTGTAATAATATTACTATTTTTACTGTATTTTTTATCAAAAAATATGAACATATGAGACATTATTTCACACTTTTTACAGGTAGTGTATCTACAATACTCTTTTTAATATAAACTGTTCTCGTTTGTATCTTACACTCCACCAATTATAACCGACACTTATGTCGTAGAATTTTTTTGTGCCAACACTGCTTTTCTCAATACCTACATCTTGTGTAGTATTTGCAATGGCTTTGTTTTTTCCTCTCTTGAGCTTGACCTTCAGAGGTCAAGGGAGCATTTGTTACAAGCTGCCATCCGTGCAGTCTGTCTCCCATAATCGACATTTAATGGAGGAAAACTTTAGATCCGTTCTTCCCAGGCACAGCTCAGGGCAAGAGGGGGAGTGGAGAGAGGTCAGTTGTCTTTTCTGCCAAGCCCATCTGTCCACCATTCCACATCAGGACCATCATCCATCCACCCTCAGCCAAGGGGAGGAGCAACGATCAGCTCCGCCCCCTGCTGGCTGCGTGACCTTCTCTGGCTTTGACTGCTCTCAAACGCCCATCGCCGACAAAGCGCTCGCTGACATGCACAATGTGTTCCTCCTGTGACATGATGCAAAACAAATTGTTCTGTGCATACTGAAGAAGTTCGGGGATTGTGGGTAAGTTTCTGTGCTTGGCGGATGCACTCTTGTCCTGCAAAGAACAAAAAAGCAATATAACAAAACAAAACAAAACAAAGAAGCCTAAAGGCCTGTTCACACAATGAATGCTAAATACCAAGATGACTAAATATTTTAACATACAAGCCAATGGAAAATAACGTACTGTTTATTATAAGTACGCACTGTTGCTTTAAATAGCTCTTTAAGTCAGGTGGATTCTGATAGGTTGTCAACATTTTTATCATTCATCAGCTGGAAAAAATGGAAGAGAAGAAAATAACAACTAATTGATCCTAACTACATCATATTACATAGAAAGCTTTGTTTATATCTCAAAACCACTGCCTCTGATGTATAGCATAGGAAATTCTGATTCATTCAAGTGAATCTGTTTGTCCTAAATCATTCTCTAATATAACACTGGAAAGGCTGATTGGTCATTGATTGGTCCTCTCACTCTCTTTCCAAAACATTCTAGTGACTTGGTTCATCCTAAACAGTCCTCTGATGCTTGTATATATTGTAATGAATCAGTTCATTCTTAACGGTCTGAAAGGCCCATTCATTCTTGTGAATCAGTTCGATTTAAACGGTCAGAAAAGTCTCATTTATTCTCGTGAATCAGTTCATCCTGAAGTGTCAGGAAAGTCTCATACATTCTGACAAATCATTTCATCCTAAATGGTTGGGAAAGTCTGATTCATTCTAGCGAATCAGTTTGTCCTAAACTGTCAGGAAAGTTGCATTCATTCTAACTAAACAGTCCTCTGATTCTCGTATATATTCTAGTGAATCAGTTCATCCTAAACTGTCTTAAAGGCCCATTCATTCTTGTGAATCAGTTCATTTTAAACCATCTGGAAAGTCTCATACATTCTAGTGAATCAGTTTGTCCTGAACTGTCAGGAAAGTCTCATTCATTCCAACAAATCAGTTCATCCTAAATGGTTGGGAAAGTCTGATTCATTCTAGTGAATCGGTTCATCCATAATGGTCTGGAAAGTCCCATCCAGTCTTGTGAATCAGTTCATTTTAAACAGTCAGGAAAGTCTCATTCATTTGAACTAAACGGTCCTCTGATTCTCATATATATCCTAGTGAGTCAATTCACCCTAAATGGTCTGAAAGGCCCATTAATTCTTGTGAATCAGGTCATTATAAACTGACAGGAAAGTCTGATTCATTCTAGTGAATCAGTGCATCCTGAATGGTTGGGAAAGTCTCATTCATTCTAGAGAATTAGTTAATCCTCAACTGTCTGAAAGGTCCATTCATTCTAGTGAATCAGTTCATTTTAAACAGTCTGGAAAATCTCATTCATTCTAGTGAATCAGTTCATTTTAAAGGTCTGGAGAGTCTCATTTATTCCAGCGAATCAATTCATCCTAAACTGTCTGGCAAAGTGAATCAAGTGATTTAAGTGAATCAATTCATCCTAAACAGGTGTCTCTCTCTTATGTGATTGATTCCTTTAATCTTTTTCATCTTCTTATTAAGGATAAAAAAATAGCTAAATACTGTCTCCCATGATGATTTATTCAAAAATCCACATTTTTATGCTAGAAAAATATGACTACGGATATTACATTTAGTGTTTGCTAACTACTTTCATAAGAGTAGCTTGACTGTAAATTATGAGTAAACTATGCAGCTAATTTCTCTCACATATTTGTGTGCCAGTGCTGTCTGATGTGAAAATTGGTGCCAAAAGTTCAACAAAAGCACTGTAAAATATGATGAGCTGGTCTAATCTTTACAGACGAGAAAGATTAGCCCATAATTAGTTTGCAAACATATGTTATAAACACACAGCTTTTCACTTCACAAAATGTTAACTGATGGACTGCAGTGGTGTGGATTACTTGTGGATTATTGTGATGTTTTTATCAACTGTTTGGACTCTCATTCTGACGGCACCCATTCACTCCAGAGGATCCATTGATGAGCAAGTGCATTGTTATTTTTTGTCAGAAAAAGGAAAAACATAGGACTTGTGCACCCCTAATGCTTTGAACAATAATGGAATACCAAAATATGCCATATTCATGGAAAGGGCATCAACATTTTGAGAAGATTTGCAGGTCAACTATACATTTCCTCTACAATTAGCTCTAAACTCACAGCAAACACATCTAAACATAGTCATTAAAAGCAGCACAGTCAAGCTGAGAAATCATTCAAAAGTTGAAATACATTACACCTCATGACAGATACTGGCCTAGGGCTGATTTTCACAAAGGTCATCCTGTGCATCCCTGAAAAAAAAAAATGCAAATTTTTTTCTGAGGTATTTGCCCCCAGTAATTCATTCAGTATAATAGACACCTATTAAAAACCATTCTCTTTAATGGACAGTGCAATTTTAAACACTCACACACTTTTACAGCTCCGTCTCCACCCAACTATCTGTCTGCCAGAGGATGGCCAGAGGGTTGAATGTTATGAGCAGTGGTGCACAAAAGTAGCCCCAACGCGACAACTCTACAAGAGCGTTCTCATGAGCGCCCTCCACCTGTGCATATTCATATTAAATCATTTTCCAGTGTGTCCTGGACGCAATTTATGAAGAGTTGAAAAAAGAGAGAATATTTTCAGTATCACAAGTGAAGTGTGCACCCAACAAGAGAATGCCTGTTTCTAACATGTTTCTTGAACACTCCCCTCATCTGCCATTGACTAGCAAACAAATCACCACGCCCAAAACGCACACTAACAGATGTTGCTATGCCAGGCTGGCCAGGAAGTTGAAATGAATAAACTGATTCTGGAGAAATCAACATTTGGAAAGTGTATTTTTAGTTGTGCATTTACAGTAAGCTGTGAAATTAGCCAGCATTGGTTTGTAAAAGTCATGGAAAATCAATGAAAAGTTCTAAAATGTCATTGAAATTCAATGGTCAAAGGCATTACAGTTTTTGTTAAATGTTATTGTTATATTTTTTATTTTATGTTTTAGTAATTTTGTTGTGTTTTTGACATTTTTATCTTTTTTTTGGTCTACATAGTTTTTAAATAAGTTTTAGTTTTTTTTAATACATCAACTTAAACCTTAGTACATCAACCTAAAAATGAACTGATAAATGTTGCCCGGGTAAATAGGCAAATAGCTGACATAAAATAAGTCTATATATATGACGGGGTCATGGGTTCCACCTGTAGAAAATGCTTTAAACAATTTTGTCTTCATTATGATCATGAAGACCATTGATTCGGATCATATCTACCTGTCTAAATGACTATAAACATAATAATATTATTCACATATACAATGTATGTTTATGCATGAGAAACCTGCACTTCCTGTCCACAACACAAATCAACCGAATCCGAGTTCTCGAGGAAGTATTAATTTATGCACAGAGGAGAAAGCCATCCGTCGACAGTCATTTCTTTTTGACATGTTCTCACTGATTGATAACGACAGTTGAGTAGACGCCTGGAGGAGTCATAACTAAAACTAGCATATTTGATCTTTACTCTAACAAGGAATTTGGCACATCTCTAGGGTAACAAAGATCACCGTTTGACCCCAGATCTATGCGTGCCCCATTACAGTTATATAGATTCACAGATAAGTTATCAGTGTATCTGATTGAGACGGTGAATTTCAGCAAGATTCTTTTCAGACAGACAAAACCTTGACAAATACTTGTCTAAAATTACACTTGCCAATCAGTTAATGGAAAAAAGACATGTTTGAAAGGTATATTTCTCTTAAGAAATTAAATACTGTCATTTACTCACCCCGTGTTGTTCCAAACTGCTATAACCTTTTTTCCTCAGTGACAACAAGATTAAAAAGATTCTATTTCAGAACTTCCTGGCTGCCAAGATACAAAAATGACAAAAAAGTACCGTAAAAATAAGAGATTTTTAAGATTTACCTTTGTACGGTTCCTTGCACAGTAGGGGTGGGAATCTTCTGGAATCTCATGATTTGATTCAAATCAATTCTTGGGGTCACGATTCGATAAAAAATCTAAGGGACTTTGTGATATATGGCAACCCTTCACCTGGAGATTTAATGAAGAGAGGGAAGAGATCAGAAGAGAGAAGTATGCAAACAGCAGCTACTGTTAGTTATTTAATAAAGTAGTTTAAATTATACACACCTTGTAACTTGTGTTATTATTTTACTCAGCCATTCATATTCGCCTTACTGCATGAGCATGCGGAACTTTTGCATCATTAAAATGTGATCAGTTGATGTGAGTGCCAAGTTGAGTGATGTATCGAATCAAAGGAAGTGATAATCAGCTGGTTTCAATTGGTGGCCGATGGTTTGGAGTTATAAAAATGTATTATGTGCATTCTCAATATTTGGTGGTTTGGCCTCAGATACAGAATATGTCCATTCACTTTTACAAGCAGGTATTGTTCATCACCTCAGCAACCAGTTGCGTGTCCACGGTGAACATGCTTCTCATGTGTAAAAAGTACATGTGCACATAGGAGTTGGCAAGACTGCAAGAAAAGCTTAACGCGTGTCGGTAACTATACATGATTTAAGGCTATTTTCTATTGGGTAAGATATCATTATAAGAAAAGTCGGTATAATGTAAGCTTATCCTCGTTGCAATCCTGCCCTGTGCGTTCTTTAAACTGTCCAGGTACTGTACTGCTCTCACAGTTGACTGCCACCTTCTCTGTTCCGACATCATGCTATTAACAAACATTTAGAAAATCTCCCTTTTTTGATATCTGTGAATGGATTCGAAACGGTAGAATCGTTGAGAATCGTTTTTTTCCCCCACACCCCTATTGCCCAATTCTATGTTATAACCTCAAAAAACTTTTACCATAGTGCATGATTTGTAAACTAATACATTTTCACATTTGCATCACATAACCAGCTTCACATATATGGCTTTTCTGAAGTAGTAAACTTGCTCGTTAGCACACTCGGTACAGCAGCATTTGTGAAGCAGAGCGCTCGGGCACGATAAAAGATAATCTTAAGATAAAAGATCCCAAAGACTTGGCATGGCATAGTTGATTCAGCAAATGTGCTTTCATCTCACATTTGCATTTTGTAGAGAATGTTATCGTTTGTGCATTTTTCCAAATGAGCCTGGTTTGGCTGTATTCCAAGTCTTCTAAAGAATTACGTGACAAACAGACCTGACAGTTAAATTGTTATTCGCTGTTATTCGACATTGCTCTCAGTTCTCATTCATATCAGTTTTTACATCAGTGTTAATTGGGGAAGAAGTGAGAACCAGTGACAGAAGTGAGAACTTGTACAGACCACTACTGTGATACTTTTATGCTGCTTTTCGGTCATTTCTGGAGCTTGACATCCTTAGTGCTCATTCACATTAATTGTATGGAAGAGAGCAGAAAGGATATTCTGCAAAATAATATATTTTGTGCTCCTCAGAAGAAGAAAAAAATCATACAGGTTTAAAATAAACTGAGGGTGAGCAAATGAGACTGAATTTTCATTTGTGGGTGACCTGCTCATTTACATTTAGTCATTTAGCAGACACTTTTATCCAAAGCCACTTACAAATGAGGACAATAGAAGCAATCAAAACCAATATTAATATGTAAGTGCTGTAACAAGTCTCGATTAGTCTAACACAGTACACGTTTATTTGTTTGTTTTTGTTTTTTATAATAAATAAAAAGAAAACAATTAGATAGAATAGAAAAGAATAGAGAACGCTAGTGTTAGAGGGTCATTATTTAAAAAAATATATAGCGAAAACCAGTCAAAAGAATAGAAAAAGAATAGAGAATGCTAGTGTTAGAGAGTTATTTTTTAAAATAAATATAAAAAGTAGATAAAATAGAAATAGAATATAGAGTGCTAGTGTTAGAGGGTCAAGTGTAGATGGAAGAGATTTTTTTTAGCCATTTATTGAAGATGGCCAAAGACTCAGGTCGGGCTGCTCGGATCAGGTCGGGCAGGTAATTCCACCAGAAGGGAACAGTTAAGGTAAAAGTCAGTGAAAGTGATTTTATGCCACTTTGGGATGGCACTACAACGCGCCATTCACTTTCAGAATGCAAGCTTGGAAGGCACTTAAGTCTTAATTAGTGAATTTAGGTAAAGGGGTGCATAGCCAGTGGTGGTTTTGGAGGCAAACATCAATGCCTTGAATTTTATGCAAACAGCTATTGGTAGCCAGTGCAAACTGATGAGAAGAGGTGACCTGTGCTTTTTTCAGGCTCGTTAAAGACTAATCTTGCAGCTGCATTCTGGATTAGTTATAGAGATTTGATATAACTGGCTGGAAAAGAGAGCATTGCAATAGTTCAGCCTGGACAGAACAAGAGCTTGAACAAGGTGTTGTATAGCATGTTCCGAAAAAAAGGGCCCGCTTTTCTTAATGTTGTATAAAGCAAAATTGCAGGACTGGGCAGTTTTAGCAATGTTGTCTGAGAAATTCAGCAGATCATCTATCACAGCTCCAAGGTTCCTGGCTGTCTTTGACGGAGTTATGGTTGATGCGCCTAGCTGGATGATGAAATTGTGATGAAGTGATGGGGTTTGCTGAAACCACAAGCAGTTCTGTCTTGGCTAGTTGAAGGTGATGGTACTTCATTCAGCAAGAAATGTCTGTTAGGCATGCATGTGTACAGATATCGTCGGATCATCAGGATGGAATGAGAGGTAGAGTTGAGTGTAATCAGCATAGCAGTGATATGAGAAACCATGTTTCTGAATGACAGAACCTAGTGATGCCATGTAGACAGAGAACAGAAGTGGTCCAAAAACTGAGCCCTGAGGCACCCCAGTAGCTAGATGTTGCGACTTGGACACCTCACCCCTCCAAAATACCTTGAAGGACCTATCTGAGAGGAAATAAATGCTTCACATTTACAGTAAATAAACAACATGATTTTATTTCCAACCTAGGCTCATAGGAAATATGTACATGTGGTAAAAGTTTTTCAACAAAATTATATTATGTATATGTTACGTAATGGCCATGAGTGGCCCTACAAGATTAATGCTCTGTAGCGTTTGAAAATAATGCACCCTAAGACTAACCGATAGTGTTAACAAAAGAAACACAAATGCATTTTCTGAACTAATGATGCTATTTTAGCTCATGTTCACAAGTCTTACAGCTCTTTTATCATGTTTCACAACAAATCTGAACTTTTTTTTCGCAAGTGTTTCTGTACCAGGTGCGCTACCAAGCAAGTTTACTAATTCGGAAAAGCTGTACATATAGAGCTGGTTATGTGATAAAAATGTGAAAATGTATTAGTTTACAAATCACGCACTATGGCACAGTGTTTTGAGGTCATAATATAATGTTGGGCAAAGAAAAATACATCTTTATTAATTGCTAATCTGCCCCTGTAATCATAATTTGTGTGAAAAGGAATAAAACTTGTTGATGTTTTGCTACAACTAGTGTTCATTTCAGCTGGAAACTTCATATGTATAAGCACACATGTTTTTTATTTCCCATTTGCCTTGATGGTGTATTCATTGACACATTCCTGTGCCTTTGTCCTGCCCTCCAGGTCACGTCTCATTCACTGTCCTGTCATTTTGGACAGCAATGAGCTACTGTAGAGATACGATCTGCTCTATTATCAAACAGACATCAGCGCACAGTCAATGTCTTTAAGATAGAAAAGCGTCTGCAGTCAATAGGAACATTCTTTGCTGTTTTGAACAAACCTCTTAACTTAAACTTACTAAATGCACCATGCGACTGGTACCTCAGATTGTGAGGCTTGCTGAAAAGAGGTGTAATATTAATATTTTTCACAATAAAACTGAAACCTCATGTCATAGACAATATCTATAATAGACAATTACAATATCTTAGAGACTTAGAGTGATCGTAAAAACATGTTTTTAATTTATGTTGTACTTGTGTTATCTAGTGAGTAAATGCTGTCAGCTTGTTGAAAGAAACAGAATGCGGTCTGGAAAAGACTGTTGAGTTTATATATAACTGTAGCTCTAAGCCTGAAACTACAACAACACATCACAAACACACACACACAATGCAGCGCTGCAGAGTTTGTGGTGTGTAGTAATAAATACAGGATGGCAGAGTTGCTGTCAGCGTTAAACAGCCATCAGCCCTCAGCTATGTTTGAGAAATGAGCATTGACTTCATGATGAAACCAGAAGGAGATACAGGTATGAATGGAGATTCAGACATTCAATTTATTGCTATGTGGGGACCCTTTCTCATCAAAGTGACTTTGATGCAAGTACACATATCATCATGTAATTATTCACTGTATATTATGTATTAAGCAGACACTTCTCCCAATAACGGTTTAAAATGGCCAGAATGATTGAGGATGTTGATGTTTCATTTTGCCTGACTTATGGGTGATGAAGTGACAGACAGTGAGGTTTTACCGTGGTTTGGGGGTGGAGTACGGTTGTAGGCTGGAAGTGGTGGAGACGAGGAGTTTAGCCTGCAGCGCTGGTTTTATTTCCAACAAACTTGACCCTGGGATGGATCGTGCCCTTTCGCTTCTCTGAAAACTGCTAACTGTAGGAGTCCTGCAGGTATAAAGGCTGTCAGCCATGAGAGTCAGTTAACCGTTGACTGCCAGTAACACACTCCTGAATTTCCTTGTGAAAGAGAAATACAACTTAGCATGCTTAAAAAGAGCACTTTTTAAGGAAATAGTGTAAAGTGTGAACTGAATGTAATGTGTTCTCGGACTTAAATGTATGTTAAGTGCAATTAAATGAAAATGTATTGTAGTTTCTATTAAATGCAATTAGCTGAAATTTAGTGTGCTTTTTGAGCCACTTAAGTGCATCTTTATATGCAATTTCATAATGACTTCTATTGTCTTTGAAATATGGTTAAACTGTACTGCCGAATGTAGACACAAGCATTTCCTTACCTAAAATATCTTTAATGTGTTTTCTATTGAAACTTGTATGTCATGTATTTTAAAATATATTTGTAATTACACATTTGAAATTATGAAGTTGAAATTTAGTAAATTTTAAATATATAAACTTTAAATGTAATGTTGAATAACACACTACAGTTAAAAAATATTATAATATTATAAAGCACTTTACATGTACTTTAGTATGTTAGTCAAGACATACAAATAAGTGAAAATTTTTAAAGACTATTAAAACATAATTTAAAATGTACTTTATAGGAAACATTTGTTACATTATTACAAAGTGCACTTTTAAAAACTTTAAGTCTTTCTTTAAGTAAGATTTTGTGGATGCAGTGCCAAAACTTTTTCACTAGATGATATACAGGGACTCTTGATTTCCATTTATTGTATTTCCATCATTTTCAAAATATTTATGAAGTAGACATCCTATTCAGAAATGGTTTGGGCAGCAACTTTAATATTTGATTTGAATTCAATCTCTAAAACACATAAAAACATAAGTATAGAATAAGAGTGTGTTTGGCACCACATCACAAATGGAGAATCTATCGCTATTTATCTATTGCTCTGTAATTTCTTTGAAAAACAGTCACCAAATATGAAAACTAGAGTGTAAAACCTTTCCAGTGATATATAGTTTGTCAAGACTACTTTAGGTTTAGACCAAGATATTATCGTTAAAAAATGTGTAATCGCAAATATCCCACAGGTGTGGGGGAGGGGCAGACAAAAATAGAGGTTAACATTTTTTTTATAAATCATAAATTCAGATATTCATTCTTTGTAATGCGTGAAAAGCATTGATATTAAAAGTTAATTGATTGTACTTGATTTTATGTTTCTTTTTTTCCATATCATAATTTTTGTGGAATTACACTGAATCTAATACGGGTCAATTTGACCCGGACGATACAGGAAGTCACCTGTTTTTGAACAGTACATGAGGGTTAAGTGCACCTAAATGGCCTTTTAATTCATTACTATATTATCTGCAGGTATAATTAAAAAAATATTTATAATTTAAAGATCTGAAGAACACTGCAAGTGCACATTCATTAGATTTATTTTTTATTTTTTTGTCTGGATACATTAAAAATGCAAGTCATACACATAATGACTTAATGTGTAATGATCTTCTAGGTTGGCGATCGTCTATGATGAGTATGTGTTTAATTTCTGATTATTTATTATTTATTTATTTTCGGGTGCCGTGAAGTAAAAAAAAAATAATTAAAGCCTCATTAAAACATTTTTAGTAGTTTGGTATAAAGTTTTAGTATTATTTCTTAGAGAAAAAAAACTTGAATTAATAAATTAAATTTGTAATATGTGTAAATTGACCAAATTTGATGATATAATAATAATTGATATGTTAATAATGTGTATGTGTGTGTGTGTGTTGCCTTGAAAAATGGTACGAGTTATGTCTCGTGCCATTTGCGGTATTTTGCCTTGCGGTATTTTTTGTATTTATTTTTTTTTCAAATCCTTTTCTTCCATTTCCCCTGTTAGCCAGGCCTTGCTAACGGTTTTGTCACCTTGGTCGGCCGGTGAAGCAGCTAGTCAGGCTAGCCGAGAGCTTTCTTTTGCTTGACAAAGCTGTCAGAATCCATCATCCAGGAATCCTTAGTAGGAACAGAGAGAGCAAATTCTTACCTAAAGGAAAGACAGGACAGCTACGCTGCACTTCAGAAAGGCTGTCATTCGGTTAGAAGAGCAGTGAACTATTCTTTACATTAGTCACGCTTAAACACAGCTCACAAACAACTAACCAGCATCATCCAAGAATCGATACGCTTGCTTGTTATGTCTTGCTCTTTATGTAATAATATTGCTTTACATTATAAGTTCAGTAAAGCCCTTTAATCAGAATTATTTATCGTTAACTAGATTCCTCCCTCCAGCGAGACTGCACAGAGGAATTTAAGCAAAACAGAGTTACCTGCAGTCACGAAAGCAGGACCCCAGGAATCTTCTCCACCCAGAAACCCCCATCCGTAACGGTTCACATGAGGCATGAGCCAACCTGCCCGCCGTTAGCAGACTCCAGTGAGGAGGACCGCGCTAATTACTGAAGCCTGCGAATGTTTTGTTGGCCCAGTTATTCTTACTACACAAGATGTTAGCTACAATGCTAGGTTTTAATTCCCACAAAAATGCCAACCCGATCTCATGAAAATGCGTATAAATAGTACACCAAATAAAAAACGAAAACTCGTGGTATTGATACGCAAAAATGGACTTTGGCGTGTATATGCTACGCGATGGGTAGGTTTAGGGTTGTGGGGTAGATGCGTATCATATGTACGCGAAAACTGCATATGATATGCACGCCAACAAATTTAGTATCATATGCACACGAAAACTGCGTATTATATGCACGCCAAACACATGCGTATCATATGCACGCCAAAGTCAATTTTTGTGTATCAATACCACGAGTTTTCGTTTTTATTTGGCGTACTATTTATACGCATTTTCATGAGACCGGGCTCAAAATGCAAACACTGTGACTCTGTGTACATTTCGTTGGTCGCAAGTTCTGTCGTTACCAACATAGTTCAGCAATTTGGTGTGTCACGAATCCATAGTTCATTCGCAAACAGCATCGCAAACTTGTGTGGTTAAAACTACAGCTCTCGACCTGTGATTAGAAGCTGATTTTCTTGTGGACATAAAGGGATGGTTCACTCAAAACTTATGCAACTGACTTGCTGTTAATTTACTCACCCTCAGGCTATCCAAGATGTAGGCGACTTTTTTTTCTTCAGTAGGATAGTAAAGATGATTTTTAGCTGAAACCGTGCTCCTTGGAGATTCATATAATGCAAGTCAACAGATACCATCACTTCCTGAGTCAAAAAGCATATCAAGGAACACAAAATCAGACTGAAGGGTCTGAAACTACTGAAACTTTCAGACTCCTGACAGTCACTCTGACTCAAAATGAGCCAAAATATCGGCGCATATATCGACTCGGACCGAAGAATCGCTGATATGAGCATGCGTGAACCGAGCACTTGAATGAAGGGGCGAAATGAGCATTTTTATGGTTTCTCTTTGTTTCTGTAAAAAGGTGAACTGATGAACACAAGTTTATTCACTTTATATGCTTTAGGCATGTAAAACATCTATGTTTCACATCATTATTGGGTGATTTAATCATATAATTGCGTCTACGTTACATCATTGCACTTCATTACATAACGTGAACTGAGCCAGCTGATTGAAATGTACTGCCCGAAAGAACCAGTTCACAGAAAACAATCAGATTTTCCCATTTGATTGAGGCTCTGAATTACATGTAATAATGTTGTAAATAATGTTCAGTTTCTTGCACAGACTGATCGTTTCGCTTCATAAGACCTCAATATATCGTCAGGAGCCACAGGTATTAATTCTGTTTCCTGATATGCTTTTTTGACTCTCAAAGTGATAGTAGTCGTTGACTTGCATTATATGAATCACCAAGGACTGTGGTTTCAGCTAAAAATCTTCTTTACTGTTCAACTGAAGACAAAAAGTCACCAACATCAGCTACAATGGCCTTTAAAGGATTAGTTCACTCCAGAATAAAATTTCCTCATAAGTTACTCACCCCCATGTCATCCAAGATCTTCATGTCTGTCTTTCTTCCGCTGCAAAGAAATAATTTTTTTGAGGAAAACATTCCACATTCCTTATTCCTCCATATAGTGGATTTCTATGGGATCAACGGTTGAAGGTCCAAATTAGTTTCAATGCAGCTTCAAAGGGCTCTACACGATCCCAGCCGAGGAATAAGGGTCTTATCTAGTTAAACAATTGGTCATTTGCTAAAACAAAAAACAAAAACAAAATCTATACTATTTAATAGTGTTTGGGCATAGAACCAAGTTACCATAATTGTAGTTAGCGAGTCTAATAGTAAGTAGTAAGTGAGTTTAATAGTACTAAATGTGCATTTGTAGTGTAGTTCACATATTAAAAGTATATTTAAAAAAAACATTTTCAAGTACACTTTTATGTCTATGTTTTTAAAGACACTTTTTAAAAGTAATAGTCAAATTACGCTTAAAAATTTTACTCTTAAGTACATTTTAAATCATTACGTTTCAATAATCTTTTGTTATGCTTTAAATAAATCCACTTATTAAAGTACTGGATTATATAATTTGAACTGCAGTCTGTTATTATATTTAAAGTTTATATAAGTTAAATGTACTAAATTACATTGTACATATATATTTAAATACATGACATACAAGTTTAAACAGAAATTACATTAAAGGTATAATTTAGTTTATCATACACTCTAAAAAATGCTGGGTTAAATATAACCCAGCGCTGGGTTAAAAAGGGACAAACCCAGCTATTGGGTTGCTTTGACCCAGCGGTTGGGTTGTTTTGACCCAGAGGTTGGGTTGCTTTGACCCAGAGGTTGGGTTGCTTTGACCCAGAGGTTGGGTTGCTTTGACCCAGAGGTTGGGTTGCTTTGACCCAGAGGTTGGGTTGCTTTGACCCAGAGGTTGGGTTGCTTTGACCCAGAGGTTGGGTTGCTTTGACCCAGCGGTTGGGTTGCTTTGACCCAAAACAACCCAACCGCTGGGTCAAAACAACCCGATAGCTGGGTTTGTCCCTTTTTAACCCATTTTTTAGAGTGTAGATGCTTGTCAGTACATTCAGCAGTAACACTTTAGCCATATTTCAAAGACAATAGAAGTCATTGTGAAATTACATATAAAGATGCATTATGAGTCAAAAAAGCACTTTTAAGTTCAACTAACTGCATTGAACATCAATTTAAACTATAATACAATTTAATTTAATTGCAGTTAAGCATCTGAAAACATTACATTCAGTTCACACTTAAGTATATTCTTTTAAAGTATATAATTTCTGTAATATGTCATGTAAATATCGTAACATTAACTGCTGTACCATGGTACCACCACACTATTCAAGAGGCGGCTCCCTTAAAACCTAATTTTGCTCTTTATATTCTGCACGTATTAGACCAGGAACCTATACAAGCTGTTTCTTGTATCATATTAGACATCTATGTTGTCTCTCTTGTTGAAAACAGCTTTGAATGAATACGCTCATTGTGTCTTTGTCACAAAACGCCTATGCCCCCCTAAACAAACTCAAAAGAGTCCAGATTTGCACTCTACAGTACGCAAGCCCCGCCACCTTCAAACCTCTCCCTCGGCGCAAAAGACTGATGTATTTATCCTGTTCGGCCATTGAAAATAAGAGAAAACTTCTACTTGCACCCATTTACTGAAAAAAGGAATTCAAATCTTTGGTGTAAAGACCCTATTAGTAGCAGGACTCATCATTTGTATGACAGTAGCCTTATCCTTCAGCTCATAAGAGAGCGACGCTGCCTCAAATCTCTCAGAGAAAAGGCCTCTTTAGAGGCACGGAGAGCTAATAAGCAGAGGGGAAATGCAAACGAGCTTTCTCCGGGAGGGTAGCGTGGCTGTCTGCGCGAGGACGGAGGCATGAACAAACGCCACGTCAGCTGAGCGATCTGGAGGCATGAGGTTGTCTCTTACAGCCAACTGACCCATGCTTGTGTACAGTGACGTGGAGATTAAGAGCAAGTTAACTCTGAGTTAACGTTAAACAATCATTAAAGAGTCCAGTCACAGATTTGGATAGATCTGTGGGTAAATGAGATTATATATATATATTATTAATTGTTTTTGCTAAAGTATATAATACTAAAGTCTAGATTATACTTATACTATCTATCTGTCTGTCTGTCTGTGTATGTGTGTGTGTGTGTGTGTGTGTGTGTGTGTTTAATGTTTTAAAGTTTTTGAACATTTTAACGTTTTTAAAAATTTTGAGAATGCATTCATTTGATCAAAAATACAGTAAAAACGGCAATATTATTAAATATTATTACAATTTTAAATAACTGTTTTCTATGTGAATATATTGTCAAATTTAATTTATTCCTGTGATCAAAGCTGAATTTTCAGCATCATTACTCTTTCAGAAATCATTCTAATATGACTTACTGCTAAAGAAACATGTCTGATTTATTTATTTATTTATTATCAATGTTGAAAGCAGTTTGTGTTAATATTTTTGCTTAATATTTTTGTTGTGGAATAACGCTTAATATTATGCTTAATATTAAGAATAATATTAATTAATAATAATTAAATTGCAAAATAATAATTTATCAATATTGTTAATAATTTAACATTTAATAGTAATATTTTTTCAGGATTCTTTGGTAAATGTAAAAACATTTATTTGAAATAAAAATCTTTTGTAATATAAAAAATATCTTTACTGTCACTTTTGATGAATTTAATGCATTCTTGCTTAATATAAAAGCATTAATTTGTTAATTTATGTACTTTAAGTATTAAAATAAATATGATTGTATATGATACACAAACAAACAAAACACACACACACACACACACACATAAATACTTATGAACAGCCCTCTACATATGAAAATAACTGTGACTCAAAGACACTTTGCATATTTATGAATAATATTTGCAAATGTCTCCATCATTTAACTGAACTGCTGACTGATGCAAACTGCTCATCCTGTCTAACTATGACCAAAAGCCATTGTTCCCCTTTTTTCGTGAACTAACAGAATCACATTAGACATGAAGCAGTTGAGATCTCTATGTAAATTGTTTACTGTGGATTTGGCTCTTATGGGCTGTTATTATAATGACATTAAAGAGCCAGTGTAGCTGTTTGTTTTGCTTCAGGCCAGGTTGTTACAGTAACACCGCAGGTGTCACTCAGCAGCTCTCTTGTCAGAAATGATCTCCTGAGCGTTGAGTTTGCTGGTGTTTGGCGTCATGCTTCACTCCAGTTCTGAATGAGAAATGCAAATGTGCAGTTGACATTACATGACCTGATTTTTCTGTCATAAGATTTAAGGAATGAAGCCACAAATCGTGAAGCTTGTTGAGGAGAGATGTTTTGTAATTTTCCTAAATGATCAGACTCGCGGTTTTCTCCTATAGTGGAAGATAAACTGTTTCAAAAGATCAAGATATTGAAGGAGGGACCGGAAGCAAGTGCTGTGTACATTTTCTGAAAAGAATGTAATGGCACATGCGGTTTTAATGACCTTTATATTTATTGAGAGATGCTTTCCCTTTTACATACACATTATATATTACATTGTATTATATTGTATTATATTATATTATATTTGTATTATTAGTATTGATGCATATTTCAATTTTTTGTATTTGTAAATAGGATTTGTAAAGTACATTTTTTAAAATTATTATTTACAATGCAAACCCTTTTAGTGATGGGCTTTGGATATAAATATACAAATTAAAACAAAACTAATGTATTAATTTTTTATTATATAATAATTAACTAATTATTGAAAATTGAATTTAGAGACCACATACTTTCCCATTTATGTTATATTATCAAATATTTTTTATTTAGTTTTTAATTATATTATTACATTTATTTAATAATATAGATTAAAACATTTTTTTTTTCATTTTACTCTTTTCATTTTATTCATTAAATTATTTATATTTAATTTTTAATTGTTATAAATGATTGTAAACAGGATTTGTGAAGTACACACTTTATATAAAAAAAATGCAAATCCCTTCTTTTAGCAGTAAGGTTTTCTGTTATAGATAAATAAATACAAAAAATTATTAATTTATTCCATTATATGAATTATTATATAAATTATATGAATTATAAATGAATGAAATCATTGATTTTAAAAGTAAATATAATTTAAAAAGCAATTATAGTTAGTTTATATAAAACAATAGAAGTCTATGGTATGTCCCCATATAGAGCTTGTCTGTGTGCGTGTATTACCTGTAGCTGGCTGTGTTTGAGAGATGCCACCACAGAGAGACAGAGTGAAGCCATCCTCAGCAGAGCAGGAGAAATACGGCTGAGCCGCCCACCGCTTCACTCAGAGACTCAGTCATTGTCCCGCAATTTCCCTCACTTCATTACTGTCACAGCAAGCAGATGGTGCCTTTCAGACACACACACACACACACACACACACACACACACACACAACATCCAGCATCAGTGCGATCTCTCTTTCACAAACACAGACACACACACACAATATGGTTTCCTAATGAATTCTGGGCCACGATCCACATTCAATGCAGTCAAGTCATTAGCATAATTTGCTTTGCTCGAGAGCGTCCAAGAATGTGATTTCAATCATGAAAACCTAAATAAACTAAACCCCGGGTAATTGAATACGGCAAGAAACAAACACGCTGTTTGATTTTATCTGCAGGTCTGGAATTAATTTAGCTATTTGTAATTTTACGCATGTGTCTAAAGTTTGGATAACCGGGTTTGTGTGAACATAAAGCCAGAAACTCCACGCAAGAGAGAAAAGTCAGTCAATATTAGCATACAAAAGGATTTGCTGATTGTTGTTATATGCATTTAAAAAGGCCTATATGCAGTTAAAAAGGCCCAGCAGAGGTTGTACTTCCTTCGCCAGCTGAGGAAGTCCCCCTAATAGTCCACTAACCATTAGTCGACCACAAGAGGCTTGGTCGACCAAAATTTTATTAGTCGCAGGAAGAAAAAAATAAAAATAAAAAATCCACATTGGCGAAATCACGCAGATCGTTAACGGCTGCTCTATGTGGTAGGCTAATACAGTACATCGGGCAGGACATCCAAAGGCTCGCCTATCATTCATCGACCTATGGCTTATCATCTGAAATATATAAGTATTAGCAACTTTACATTACTGCTCAATCTAATGTTAACCTAGAGAAATGTGCGCTGTTCAAGTGTTTGTGCGGACTTTGGAAGCTGAACAGTAGCGCGCTGACAGATGGAGGCGCCGGTGAGCACACTTGATCTTAAAATACTCTGTCATTTTTTGTCATACAGATAAGAGTAATACATCTTTCGAATCTGTAAAGTCTCTACGTTTATTTGTGTGCACTCACTATAACAACAAAACATTGCGCTTTTGTAAAATAATGAAAGCACACAGGGTGCGCTTCCTGCCATCTCAGTCTCTGTGAACTTGAGCGCGAAACTCAGCGTATGCTTACAGACATATACAGTATATATATATATATATATATATA
>NW_015555819.1:2574897-2575304 GCF_001515605.1 Sinocyclocheilus anshuiensis
ACTGATTTCTAGTTGTGTCCTCTTTTGGAAGACCAAACAAAGTAGTTTCGCTTTCACAACGAAACACATAGCGGGCTTGAGTGAGCGGAGGCCAGTGGGCTTGAGTGAGCGGCGGCCAGCAGGCTTGAGTGAGCGGAGGCCGGTGGGCTTGAGTGAGCGGCGGCCGGCGGGATTGAGTGAGCGGAGGCCGGCGGCCTAGTGTGAGTGGAGGCCGGTGGGCTAGAGTGAGCGGATGCCGGCGGGCTACAGCGAGGAAATAGCGGCAGGCTTGAGAACAGCACGGCCGGCGGGATTGCGGCAACCACATGTGACTACCCCGGATTTACAGAACACTTACTTCGTCCACGGTGAAAGCCAATCCGGCAATCCACAGCGCGAAGTTGATGTATTTCCTCAGCGACCAGCAC